>NC_048895.1:5831360-5857571 GCF_011077185.1 Oxyura jamaicensis
TTTACCTTGCTTGTAAGGCCTGGATTGACTGGCAAGCACAAAATGTATATGCATGCTCTTAAGAAAGAAAGAGAGACAACAGTAGTTCTGATGGCACTATTAAATACAAAGAATTGGATGGCTAGTTAGAGGTATTCTGTTTACTACTAGATAATAATTTGTGGTGGACAGAATAATTGAATTGTTAAATTTGGGACATTTAAGTATATTTAGGGATGCTGGGTTTCAGAATGGAAAGTATGCTGTCAGTCTTACTTTTCTAAGCAGCTCTTCATGGATCTTTAGCAGCAGTCTGAATCTCCAGGGGTCTGTAAACCCCAAGGTGAAAATCTCTACCTGTAATGTCTCAAGTAGAAGAAGGATTAGTGTTATCTGTGGTGTAGCCAGTGATGATTAATGAACACTTCAGCATTTGATGCCTCAACAACTGTTCACGTTTCTAGTTGCAATTGAGGTCTGTGATATCTGTCCGGTTAAGTGTTCAGGAATTTAGGAAGATAAAATCAGTGGTTCTCTGGAGGAAAAAAAAAAAGGTATCAAGGTATTTAAGACCAGCTTATTTACCTCTTCTTTGGTTCCTTCATTTATTTTTCTTGGGACAGGAAAGGAATGAAAATATTAGGAATTACTAGGTCTGTCTTTTTTTTTGGCCTTTACAACCAGCTGTGGAACAAAGGATAAACCTGAGGCTGCAGCTGCAGGCTGTTTCCCTGTCAGTAGTTGTGTTACTGTGAATTAAGGGTTGCTCTGCATTTCTGCCTGTGTAACTGAGACCTGACTCTGGCTCAAAGTGTTTCCGTCAAAGAATTTACAGTCTTACTAAAGGTCCTTGGAGATTTTGAACACAAACAAGATCTTGAAGAAATACTCAGCTGGTGAAAAGAAAATGATTTTGATATTTATGTAATTAAAGAGAAGATGATTTTTGCATTTGAGATTGTATTCATCTGTGTACGTGGAACATGAGAAATTTCAGAGCCCAGTGGCAGTTGTACCCTGAAAGCTGTAAAGGATCGAAAACAGTTGAGAAACAGATTCTGTTTCTGTTATGTGCATTAGGTGTGGTATGATGCTACTGATTTCAGTGGAGCTGTGCTACACTTTATGCTGATGTAACTGTGTTAAAATCTGACCACAATCTGCAAGAAAACAAACACTGAATATATATCTGCCATTGCAGGTTACTAAAGTAGTTTACGTGCCTTAAAAATATTTTTGTAATGCTGTTGTTTTTCCAACAATAACATGTTTTGAGCTGTGAGTTTATTTTAGCACTAAACTGATTTCAGTTGACCCTAGAAATAAGTATAAGGACGCTTTTGTGTGTAGTTGTTAGGTGGTGGAGATGCGATGATACCTTCTCATGTAATTAGATGCTACTCAGGCCATCCTGGAAGTACACTAGCAAAATAAGAGTTTGGGGCATAAAAAAAGCAAAAGCACTGTGTTCTTTTATTAGAAGAAAGCACTGTCAATATTTAATAAGAATGAAATACCTAGCCATCATCCCCTGAGTAACTATTTATGCTTTGGAAGATGTTCTGTTTTAGTAGAGTTCTTGGGCAACTGCTGGAGATTTCACCAAAACAGGAAATGATTTTCTTTAATTGCTCTCATTGCTGTAATTATGATTGCTGTGGTCCTTAGTGACTCTAGTATGATACTTAGGGCATTTTATGCACCGTTAGTTTTTAGGGCAAAATGCTAGACCTTCATCATGCTCTGGCGTGTCTTTGGTTGACAGTTTGGGTTCCCAGAACCTCTGTTTCTAATCTTGCTGGGGAATCTGTGTGTATATACACATGTATATGTATACACACATGTGCATACATTTTTTCTCCTGCACTTCATAAAAATCTGAAAGGTACTGGGTCAGATTTAATCCTGAGTATGTGCCTAGTGGATGCGCTCGATTCTAGGCTTCAAGGTATTTTACCTTCAGGGGAAGAAAAAATATGAAGCTTAATGACAGAGCAAAAAATAGAACTTCAGTCCTAAGGTGCAGGAGTTCTCGATGGACATTCATTTGAAAGATATATTTAAGTTAATTTTGCAGTATTTTGAAAACCAAGCACTTTTTTTTTGTTTTTTTTTTTTGTTTTTTTTTGTTTGTTTTTTCCTTTCCAAGCCTCTTCTAATGCATACATTTTCTAATCTAAATTTGGATTTGACTTCAATTCTGAACACTCCTGTCCCCTTCATTCCTCTTTCTGTAAATATGCTGCTTTGCTTGTTGTGTGGATGTTATCCTTATGTCCAGTAATGGATGTATTCTGATCCATTATGAGAAATTATTTCTGGGGTTTAAAAATGTCTTGATGTAGCTCACTGCATTTTCTTAACTGGGTATTAGTTTGTACAATTAAGTCTTTTTTTTTTTTTTTTTTTTTTTTAGGGAAAAGACGTCATTTTCTACAATGGGAATTTCTATGGAGTAATTTCTGATTTTCAAAAAGTAAGTATTTTTCTATTAACATTTTAATCTGATATTTTTTAACTAGATAATTTAAGTTTTAAAATATTGTTCAGTGTTTCGATGCTGTGCTGGCAGTCTTAGTAGAATGAGGAATGTGTTCTGAAAGAACAATAGTTTAGGTTCATGAGGGGAGAGACTTCATCAGGAATTTAGGTCACAAGTCTGCAACTTCAGAATATGCTGAGCTCTCTTGAAAACCAGGTACCTTGACACTAAGAAAGATGTGTGAGGATGGCTCAGTACCACTGGCAACTGAGAGTTTTATAGGTACTTGTTGACCTCATCTTTCTGTAGTGGCCTAACATTCTGTGGAGAAGGGGTAAGGAATCAGCTAATCTCTCTTTTCTGCTAAGGCCCAACCTAACTCCCAAGCTTATGTGGATCCATTCATAAAACAGTTGCAAAAGCAATGAAAGTGCTCTAGTTTGGAAGTAGTTGCAGCAATTTCTTCTTACCTCAGATTTGCAGAAAACATTTTTTGTTGGTGGTGGTTTTTTGTTCGTGTTTTTTTTTTTTAAGCACTCAGGTCACTTGCACACCACCTTGATTTCACACTTCAAGTACTCCTAGTCTGACTGTAGTTTTATACATGCCATTTGGCATCAAGGATTCTTACCCTTTTGGGTGCTGCTGACTGGAGGCTGCTCTCCTCTGAAAGCACCAAATTGTCACAAAATTCTACTTGGTTCAACATCTAGATCCTGAGCAGGCCAAAAGGGCTGTTGAAACAAATGCTAATTTCTCACCAGTTCTGGGTGAGACTTCAGACTTGCTCTGTTGGCCAATCCATTCAATTTAGTTTAAATGAGTTCTTTGCCTATCACCTCAGTATATAGGAGCAGAGCTCTACCCATGCCCATGCAGTTTAGAACATTCACTCTTCCTTCAACTGAAATTGTTATAAATGACCATAATGGGATAACGTATTTACTTTTTGTTGTTGCTTATATAAAAACGTATCTAAATTCACATCAGGAGTTTCAGGATCATCAGGAATCTGAGATGAGGATTCCAATTCCGGACGGATCTGCTGTAGAGGGTTGTCTCAGGAAAGTTTCAGTGCAGAAGAGTAATTGATAACAAAGGGTGTGTGGTTGCCCTAGTCTTCTAGAATTTTAGAAATAATAACACAATGGCTGTAGGCAGTGTTTTATGTACATATAACCTTGGTATTAGTCACTAAAACATCCCAAGATTTTTTTTTACCTCTCGGTTGTTGGTTTATTCCCACAATGTACACCACAAGGACTTGGGAAATTTGTTGCACAGTGTGTGTTCTATCACAATTAGTCTGTTTATTTGTAAATGATTAAAATATTTCTCTTATGGGAAAAAGTGCTGTTTGCTCAAATAATAAATAAATGAAACTTACGTTTGCCGGAAGTAGCTTTCTTGGAAAGTAGAAACTACTGTAAATGTTTTCTTAGAGCAAGTCTGAAAATACGGGTAGTGCTAACTAAATTCTTACCCAGGTGTCAGTAGTAGAACTTACTGGAGATTCAGAATGAAATCACACTTGTGACAGAACTGCTTGGATAACTGGCTCGCTTATTAGAATTGGTAAAGAAGGAGGGGATGAATCAGTGTACCTTACCTTGAGTGTACCTTAGCTATTGTGTTTGAGCAACTTGCATGCCTTCAAAATAAAACTCTACATAGCGGTGGTAAGAGTCATTAAGCATGGAGTTAGGTGAAGAAAGTTATGATTGCTCCTCTCCACTTTCTACTTAGATGCAATTTTAGCCATTTAAACATAGTGTGCATGGGGATATGCTATAGGCTTTGCGCATCTTTAAAGTCAAAGATGTTAAAAACTTGTGGAACAAAGGAAAAGTTAATTCCACAACTTCTGAACTTACGTCAAGTAAATATGAAGAGAATTTGGCTCAGTAACAAGAAAACAAAAACAAAACAAATATAGCCCCGGGCAGTTGTAATTTATACAGTCAGTTACAAGGTCTGCTAGCAGTGTACTGCAGTTAATACTAGTTACCTTGAGGATGCCTGGCAGAATTTTTTGGATAGCAAGCACCCTAACATGCCAGATTATTAAAGGTAAGTGAGACTGTTGTGCAATATTGTCTTTTATTAAAGTGTGTGATTTTGAACAGTATCCCTTCAGGAGCTGAGGTCAGTCAGTGGGTCCTTACAGGTTCACTCTGCTTACAGAGTGCTGGGAGGACGGGGGTGCAAATAAGAGTTGTTGCCTGAATCATAACGCATCTCTATAATGATCACCTCTTTTAATGCTGTCAGCAGCTACAGCAACTTTTGCCACTTTCCTACTTGCAGAGAGACTGGGCTATTACCCAAATAAAAATTGCTTTATTGATTATAGTTTTTGACACCCTTGAAAGGTGGAATACTAAACCCCTGATCAAAGTCTGTAGTGTTGAAGCTGGGCATAATGTTCAGTAGGCATTCCTGACCGGAGTGGTAATTAAAACAATGGCCTGATCGTTACATGATTTTTATTCATTACCACATTTTAGTTGATTTTTATGGAGGTGAAATAAGATCCCTATGGCATTTTTACAGATTAGAAGTGCACGTTTTTTTTCTGGAGTGAAGGGCACAGTCAGATTATTGGGCCTTGTTATTTTTGATGAAATTGCCAGTGCTCTCATGTGGGTACTTTTCTGACACTCTCTCAGATGCGGAGTTAAGAACATTCACCCCAAAGTGATTCTTAATGATCTCTGTATGTTGTCTTCAGTAAGAGCCAGTTATGTTAATCCTGCCTCTGTTAATCCTAATTATGTAATTGTGTATGTTATGATTAAAAAAACAACTCACCTGTATATTTACATGGAATACACAAGGAAAGGCCAGACTTGTGGAAATGAGCATTCTGATAATGTTCTGTTTAGGAGGTAGCAGCCCACTGGAACAATCACTAGCTGACTCTCTACCCTGTATGTAGACAGTAGTTGAATCTGACTATGCTCAAGAAACACTAATGTTTTTCTGAAACTGAAGCAGTTGAAATGCCTTCCTGACTGAGTGGAAGTGGAGGAAGGGAGAGACACAAATCAGAGCCATTACCGAAGATAAGTCAAACTGTAAAAGAAAGTAAGGGTTATCACTACTAAAACGTTGTCCATAAACATTGTCCATTAATGTGGTTTAAAGACGTTGTATAACTGGATCCTCAAGCCAGAGTTTGAACACCTAATGGACTACTGGCTAGAATCACGAAGGCAGGCATATTAGGAGCTAACATATTAGCCACACACACACAGATATACATTTCTTTTGTTTCTCTTTACCTGTTTCTGTATGTTCTGCATTTGTGCAGTTTGTATTTACTATTCAAAAAAAAAGTACTTTTAAAAATCTTAATCTTGTAATTACATTGAGGGTAGTATTAAGGGTACTAGCAGATTCCTTCAGGGTAGCAGTTCTTGTGGTGTAGGTAATGAAACAGATTTGAACAGTGATGTTCACAACTGTGTCCCTCCAGGACATGTAAATAGTGTTTGTCCATCCTGCTGCATATGACAGATTGGAACCAGTTCATCAGGGGGCCTGTGTGCTCCGATCCATCCTGTGAGGGTGGGAGAAAGGATGGAGAACCTGAACATGAAGGTTGCTACAGTAGGAGAGAAATGATGCAAGTTTCTCTTGTATTCAAGAAGGTCATTAACAGATCACTCAGTAATCCAGTTGCTCAAGTTTTTCCACCCAGTTGTGATTACAAAATCGTAGCAATTTACTGGCTCTTTTAGAAACCCAGGTTCTTAAGAGTACTGAAGCTTAACAGAGTAAGTCTGCTCTGATCTTTATAGCTGAATCTACAACTGTTTAACAATTGGAGTACTTGGTAGACTTAGGTGACTAGTTCATTCACTTCTCTGGAGCCTCCAAAATACTGACACATACCCACAGACATCGTCCTGTAGCTGTGAAAGTACTGCAAGTGCAAATGCAAACACTGTTAATGTGGTGCTGCTCACACCCACTTGTATGAATTACATACTGTAATTTCCAGTGTTGCACTGTGTACTTCTTTACTTGAAAAGTCCAAAACCTGATGAACTTCTATGTAATCTTTTTTTGCTATGAACCCAGAAATATTCTGCGTTTGTTTTCCTTATGCCAGTGTATGACTTCCCACCCACACTGCATAACTATATATGCACACACATAATTGAGGATTAATTTTAGTCGTGAAGTATTTGCCTTCTGATCATTATATGGGGCATGGTAACCACTCCCAAAATGGAAGTGACACTTTATAGGGAAGGACAAAGAAGAGTTCTCTTCTTGTAAGAGACTGGTGAAATTTGCTCAGTCTGCTATTCTCAAAATACAGAGGTTTTTAACTTTAGCTTTAGACTCTGTCTCCACTGACAAGTACAGTAATTATTGCCCCTGACAAGTACAGTAATTAAGATATTTTGTGTAGGTATTTTCCACTTGAGATGAATTTTGCTCTGTAGCATCTGTTATGCCCATGACTTGTAATTCTGTTCTTTTAATCAGGTCCATTGAATCCTACAGCCTGTCAGATTGTTTATGCATGTTATCTCTGGCTTCCAGAAATCAAGTTTTTAGGTCTGAAAAGTTATCTGCTGTTTGTAAGCAACATGCATAGATTACTTAGGTGGTGCATATACCAAGTTTCCCTTAAGTTAGACAATGTTTTCCTAAAAAAAAAAAAAAAAAAAAAAAAAAAAAAAAAAAATACTCTTATTTTTAGCACACTTCTAAGTCAGAAATGCTTAAAATATCTTGTCATCAAAACTTGGAGTCAACAATGTAAAACAGAGGGGAAAAAAAAAGAAAAAATAAAAGCTTACTGCATCCAGATGAAGTGTTGTTTTCTAAACATTCCCTGCTGTTTGGAAATCATGTATTCTTCACACTTTACTGTGGAAGACTGTTCAGATAATTACAGCAAAATCCAGTGGCAGGTAGACCTCTTTGGCAAAGGTGAGCGTGGATGGAGCTGGAAGTATGGACTAGTGAGAGTCTCTGAGGGAGGCTGGAGGCTCAGAGAGAAGGGAGAGAGCTCTGGGAACTAAAAAGCAAGTGATAACAGAAGTATATAGATCACTTGTGGTAGTCACGGCTGTGGTTGTCAGGTTCCCTGTAGTTTCGTGTCCACTGCTGCTAAAGAAAGCAGTCCCCAGTCCTACTCCCAGCCTCTGATTTCTGTCCCAGGATGCTCATTTACATCAAAAGCCTGTGTAAGTGACTAGTGAATCACGGAACCGATCTGGCCAAAAAGTAGATTTGCTAAATAAAATCCTGAAATGAGTCTGTTTTCATTTGTGGTGGCAGAGTGGAGGTTAGTAGTGAAAGAATGAGGGACTGGTGGATTTCTGGAGAGGACTCTTGAAGTTTACCAGAGAACTGCCTCAAAATTGGTTGTAAATTTCTAAGATGAGAGCTGATTATATTCCATCATTTCCATGGTTGGTCAGTCTTAAACCGTGGCTGAATCTTCAGGCATTCTAATGCAGGGAAAAAAAAAAAAGAGGAAATAATTATTGGCTGCTGAATATTTTGTTGTTTATGATAGCCATATAATCATTATAACTAATAATAAACATTTGGAAAGGATAATTAACTTATTTCTCATTGCATAAGACAACCTCAGACTAGCAGTGATCAGCATGAGTCTTATGTGGGGGGGCAGATTATCCAATAACTGCCTATTGCCAGGTTCTCATGCGTTCATCTAAAGCATCTGGTGCTGGCATCCAACACAGTACTGCAAGAGACAGGCCTTGGGTCTGATCCCGTCTGTCTATCTGTACCCATAATTTACTGGGAAAGATCAGACACTTAGGAAATAAAAGCTGCTTCCCCCAAAGTGTTCCCGCATACATGACTTTTGTGTGACAAGTAAACTGAATTAGCGCTTGTTTGAGGCTGGGAATGCTTGCTTGCTTTTGTTTGGATATTTCTTCATTTGGCTGCCTAGTAAAGCTTTTCCCTTAAGATTTTTCTCGTGCACTCCCCAGGAAGGAAAGCACACAGGTAGCGGAATGTTATATAAGGAATTAAGCTATGCTGCTATTTTATTCAAAATTCATTATTTCAGTAGTGTCCAACACTAGAGCATTGTTTCATTAAAATATGGAAAGACCTGGTCTTTATATGCAAAGGTGGGCAATCTGGGATAAACTGCAGTGGGTGAGAAAACGGTCTGAAAGTAAGACGAAATGACAGCTCGTTGTTAGGCCTCAATGAAACCTGAAGAAAGTGGATTTTTGCAAACAGTTTTGCTCTGTGCAGGCTCAGCTCACTAAGACACTAAGCACTGACTTTTGGTGTTTTCCTTTTTTTTTTTTTCTTTTTTTTTTTTTGTCCTTTTTTTGGGTTGCTTTCTTCCCTGATAGTGATTTGAATTGCGTCCTGGAGTCTGCTCAGTCTAACTGGTGGAAGTATGCCCCTGGCAATGGAGAGGGTAGAGTAGATAAGAGTGGAGGAAACTATTCCCTTTCCAGTTTCTCAACCTAAAATTGACTCAGTCCTTCAACCTCACATGACTCAGTGTGAAAGCTGAAGGGCGGGGGTGGGGTGGGGGGGTTGGGCCAGAGATGGTGGGTGATGTTCCCAAGGAATCCCTTTGCAGTCAGGCTGGTGGGATTTTTGCCACTGAACTCAACTGGGGCCAAGTGAGCTCAACTTGGGGGCCAATGAGAAAGCTCAACTGGGGCCAATGAAAAAGAAATTGAGGGCTACAGAATAGGCAGAACAGTTTGGAAGGAAGGGGGAAAACTGTGAAATTAACGGAGTGTGGTAGAAAAAGCAGGAAATGTAATAATAAAACTGTCAGATGTAGGAAATATGTTGTGGGGGAGGAAGCAAGAGGTCATGTGCACAGATGAGTTTGGAGAAAATGTTTTATTCATTTCTGATTCCATTTTCTTTTCGAAACTACCTGCCAAGCCCTACTAGAGATACACCAAGTATATGTTTTCTTTTAAACTGATGTGTATTCTTATACAATGTAAATGGTGCATTCAACTTTAGGTCTTATTGTAGTCTGGTGAAGCCAAAAAGCAAACTACTCAACTACTGCCAGAAAATGCACTGCATTTGGAAAGGACTCCCTCCCCCCCTCCCCCCCCAGTGTCTTCAACTTCTTTAAACTACAAAACTACAGAAAACATGCCTGTGAAATTTTCCGTAATTACATTTGTGGTCTGGTTTAGAGGAGAGATGCTTGGCTGAGTGTTTAAGTAAACAGATTCTAATCAAAGGCAAAACTCCTCATCAGCCTGTGGCTTTGCCAGAACCTGCTTTTGTTCTAGTTTTCATACCTTACCTGTTGTAATTCTGTTTTTGTTCTTCTGTGTTGCTCTTAAAACGTGCATCGCATTAGAGAACAGGGAGTTTGTGTGTGTGTGATAGTTATAGAGTCTGCCCTATTGGCAGCAGTTTACCTTAAAATGTTTTTGGTTATAGTACCTGTGAAAGCTGGAATCTGAGAGGGTTGCGTGTGCTGTTATTCATCAGAATGTTTCCTTGCAGGCAATGGAAATATCTGTGGCCAATCACATTTGCATTCAAAATTTCATTTATAATTATTGTGGTTATTATGATTACCTCTTTCTTTGTGTACATCATCTGAATCTACTGAGTGTAAATTTTCTAAACTCGACAGGTAGCATAAGCCAGAAAAGTAGGAAATGAGTCTTAAAAGAACTTTTGCCAGATCTTTGAAGCATGTATTGAGTTATTGGATCTGATACACAATGTGCAAGAGTTGCTCTGCCAAGTTTTGAAAGTTACAGTACGTGGAGTGATGAGACTCCTGTCTAGTTATTTTTTGTAAAACAAAGGGGAAAAAGAGAAATATGGAATGTTGTTTATTGCTTAATGGCACACATTCCCCCTTCAGTTGTTTATATTTTTAGCTTTCTTCTTTTCAGAATTAGTAAGTCATTGTATTAAACATTACACGGAAAAGCAATAAGTAAATCTAGTAAATAGATTTAATAACCACACTTCTTGTGGTTTGATCTGTAGCAGACAAAATCTGGATTGTAAACAAGATCATTATGAGATCTTTTGCAGTCTGTTTTAGCAGTTGGGATCCTATCTTCAGTGCTGCTGTAGAGGTTACAGGTAACTCCTGTACTGATACACAGGCTGCTTTTCAAACTCTACAAAGTCCTTTTCTCAGGCATTTGTTTGTTTGGAGGAATTCAACTATTTATACTTGTTTTGCAATGAGGGTTTTTATAAATGGCCTGGTTACCAGATCACTATTCTCATACAGAAAAGGCAGTGCTTTGCTTACTGCATGTAATCAGGTCTAGGTGTTCAAATGTGTATCTCCAGCTCCAGTTTGTAAGTTCAGTCTGACAAAAATTAATTCAGTCACTTTCTTCTTGCATCCCATTTCACCTTGAGCTTAGCTATATTTTAGCCTTTAGAAAAATACTGTGTCTTTCATTACTTACAAACTTTCTGGGAGGAGAAAAGCTAAGCAGCCTGGCTATTAAAATATATGTGGCTTGTACTTTGTTTGAATTACATCTATGCTGACCATCTGCCTCTTTGAATTCAGGAGGTCCTTTCCAGCAAGATGGTCAGGCATGTCTGCATCACGTTGGTATTTTTGATGGTTTGTTCAAGTTATTTCTGAATCTTTCTATTTCAAAAATTAAGTAAATGAGTTTTTAAAATGACTTTTTAAATTTCACCAAATAAAGTGTGGGCTTGCACACATTGATTCTTGGGTGTGGTCCACTAAGGCATTTAACTCCCTCTCTGAAAGGCAGATACAAGATGGAATACTTGTGGTCCAGGTGGTTAGAACTTGAGTTTGCTGAAGTTGGAGCTGGTGCCCGTGGTTCCTTTCAAAAGTCTGTTCTGCCTGTCCTAACGCTGAGCAGGAAGGATTCATATCAAACATCAGCATGGCATTTGCCTGTAGCCATGTTGGAACTAAGCAAAGTGAAATCTTTCATTAGGCAAAGTGTCTTTTATCAGACTGAACAATATAATTATAACTTGTAGGGGAAAAACAGAAAAACATTTGCACGTATAGCCCCATCTACAAATCACCTGGGTCTGTATGCCTGAAATCTAGCTGTCTTGTTTCTGTGAGAGTCTTTACGACCTGCTTTTGGGTAAACATATCTGTTTTTAAGGATGTAAATATGCATTGTGCAAGGTATCCTGAGGAACCTAGCACAAATTTAAATGATATTTAAATTCTTTTATTCTGTTGGCTTAACATGCCTTTTCCTCCATGCCCTAATTAAGCTGTCTGTTGCATAGACTCTCCAGAACATTATTTTTCTTCATAAATGGTGCATATAAACAATTGGTGAACTGGGGAGTTTGCTCTTGTAAAATTTTAAACAATTTAGGCAGTTTCCAGGATAATATTTTTAAGGAAAGTAAAAGCTTTCCTCTTTTCCCAATTCATGTATCAGCACGGAGTGTTCTCTAATATCACATAAAGTTCCAAATCAGATTTGTCATTAATACTCTTCTTTGTTAATCCAGAGATGAGGTAAAGGTGTAGTACAATATTTCTACATTTGCTTTTACGTCCATTTCATCTCGCAAAGGTATTGCAAATTGGCAGGAGCATAAATGGGAATTAGAAGCTAAGAACTTCTAAAAATTATGATGGCTAAAGCAAAGACATTACAGCAAATGCCTTTTAAATATGAGGTAATGGTAATTAAAGCAACACTGTCTAAAATGGCTAATCAGTAAAAGCTGTAGCCTATTCAGTAATGTGGGAGCACATGGTTGTGTCCTGAGTATTCCTTAATGGAGCTTCATTTGCTCTCATCTATCCTCTGTTACGATTCTACACCTTACCAACTCAGTCTGTACATCCAGTGGGATCCAGGGAGGGCTTTGAAATGCCAGGGCTTATCTATGAAGAGACTGTGCGTGCTATCTATCCTAAAACTTTATTTTTCTGGAAGGCTTTGCTGTTTCTGTGCGGTATGGTTTCACGGCTGCAACAGAAGCTTGCAAACAGGATTCCTTCAGGCAGGTATTGCTGAAAAGCATTCCCGCTCTGGCACGCTTAAAGTACACGTGTAGAGCTGGACGCTCTGTGTGTGGAGGTGGGTGGGAAGGTGGTTGTCTTGTCTTTTGGCTGTCAAGTTGGCATGTTCAGGAATTTTGTCTGGCTGTGCCCTCTGTCCCCTCTTTTCGTGGTGGTGCGCAATTAGCATGTGAACCTTGGCAGCTGAGGGTACGAGACAGCAGGTGACAGAAGAGCAGGAAATGATGCTATTGACTCTGCTACCTCTTGTACTTGTGACCTCAGCAGAATATACTGGAGTCAGTGTTATAAAACACTGCTCTTTGGCAGTTTATTGCTTATCCTTATAGGTGATCTTTGCTATGATTTATTTTTTTTCAAATACTTGTTTCCAGAACACAAGGGACTTGTTTCTATGTCTGTGTTTTTGCTGGTGCTTGATGTGACTTGATATAAATAATACAAAATTGAGTCAAGTGGTTAAATGTTAAAACAGCTTCCCACATGTTTTGGTTTACTGCCAGGGATAGGTGAATGTTCAGCATAAACGCTGTATTTAAACAGTAGTCAAATATTTATTATTGTTGAATGAATGACCTGACAAGGATGTGGTTGAACTGAAATGTACAGGTTATATTTCATGGAATTGGAAAGCTTTATTAATATTTGAAGAATGGCTTTAATTAGTCTGACTGTTGGTAGGTGTGTTCGTTTTCTCAATGTACACCCAGTATAGCCTTTTTCACCAACTTATAATTGGCAGTTTCCCATAGGAAATAATCATTATTGGTGTTACAAAAGCACTTTGTATCTATCACGTTTGGGAAATGAAAGTTTTGCAGAGGTCATAATAAAGCGTGCCCCCAATTATGCTAATAACTCATACCACAAATGATCCACTGGAAGCTTTAATAGCTTGGTAGTACTCTTAATTTTTCCCACTCTGAGAAAATCTAATATTACATTGACATTTTACCAAAAGGTTAAAAAAAAATCTTCCGTCTCCCCTGTTTTTAAGCTTTTACCTGATTTCTCTTAGTGACTTGAGGATCTCAAGATTTTTCTTCTAAAATATTAATTTTAGAAGCATTTTGTTCCACTTTTTTTCACTGTGATGTCAATGTTTTTAATGAGCTCAGGATTGCAAAAGATACCATGTATTATTATTACCTTTGGTGGAAGTATCTCTGTTTTATTGGGAATTTGACAGTATAGTCTAAAACTTGGATTCTTTGCTAAAGGAAACGTGTTGAAGTCATTTAAAATAACAATGTTTTTAAAAACTAATAAAAGAAGTCAAAAAAAAAAAAAACAAACAAAAAAAAACACAACTGAAATAAGATTTCTGAAGCAAGCTGAATTTTAATCCTGCTTTGTCTGTCAAAGTTTCCTTTATTTCCACTGAGGAAGTACTTCTGCAGTTCACTTTAAAGATTTAATAGCTAAACTATCCAGAACTTTTCAAAACATCAGAACAAATGTTCAGAATATAATTAGAGATCATCTGATATTGCATTTTCTCACTTATGTAACATGTCCACCAGACAGGTTTCCTTTGAACCAGGTGGTCTGTTTTACTTGAAATAGCCTTTTCTTTTTGGAATTTTGCAACTAAAACATTACTAAAAGGCTAGATGGCATAATTTACTCCTGAGACTGATTATACTAATATACCTTCAGTTACTGTGCATCTACTGAGTTGTTAAAGAACACATTAAGAGGGCAGTCTGAAAGCTAACATTTGCAAATGTCTCCAAATTGAATTATAAATGTCTCTGGTAAAGAAAATGTTTGCTGCATGGTGTCTGGTCCACTTGGATGTCTGGTTTTATCAGGTATGTGTGCTTTGCAACATACTTGACAGAAAATATGTTGCAAAGATGGGAAAACAAAACCAAAAAATACAACAATGAAATAGCTTGGGTTTACTCATTTTAGAGTGAAACGTTTTAATTATATATTTTCTAGTTTAAAATGTTCTGTTTCTTTCAGTCAGGTTTTTTCCTCAAACCTTGTTTAAACAGATAGGCAACTGGTTTATTCCTCTTTTTAGATGAGCAGTAAATGAGAAATATTTATGTGTACAGAAATTGAAATGGAGGGTTGATAGAGCTTTGTGCACACCGATTTTATGAGATGCATTAGGAAAGCTGCTGGCTTCTATTTTATTAAAGATACTGTTTTGCTTCGTGCAGGCACTAGAGGTGTAGCAATACATAAAATGCCTATTTAATGAACATTCCTTTGTAATGGTTTTCTGAAAAGCAAGGCCTTTCTCATGTAAGTATTTTTGTATTAATTGCTTTCTGGTTCAATTGATCATGCTTAAAAATAGAGAACAAGATGGGAGCAAGCTCCTGGTAGGTTTAAACTTGAATTTTAAACTTGAATCTTGATTATGTCCTCCTGTAAATGTTTTTCTGTGTTGGCATTTCTTCATATATTTTTTTTCATTCTCAGTTGTCATATATGCTTAATATTAACTGCAGAGACCTTTAGTCTCTGCTATTTATACTTCAGTTCTCTTCAATGGCAGGTTACTTTTCTCCGGTGCATAAACACCTCTGTTTCCTTACGGGACACTGTTAACTCGAGTCAAGCTGTTCCTGTTTATACCTAGATGATTATTTCTATGAAAATGCGCATAATATTGTGCGGAGAAGATACAGGCTGATTTGTTGGACTTAACCTGGTAAAATGCATGCACACATGATTCAAGAAAAGTTTTGTGTGTTACATACAAGCCATATTGTGCTGTCTAAAACAATTCCTATGTTTTAAATATCAGGCACAAAATGGAAGATAAAGTTAAGGTCCAAAAATAGGTATATTTATCATAGGTAGCGGATTATACGGCAGTATGTGTGACTGGTAAGAGGCAGAACTCCTTCAGTATTGTTTCATTGAACTTTCTAAATAGTGTGGATTCTATTTCATAGCTATGTGAACAATTAAATCCTCTGATTTTTTTTTTTTTTTTTCTGACTGTCCTAATTATTTTTTTCATGTGAAGCTTGTTAACACTGGTCTCATTGCTGCTCACTCTGCTAGTGAGTCAGATATGTCTCTTGATGGTACTTGTGCTTTTAGACCAATGGGGACAAAGTGATCCAGTTTTTCCTTCCTTCCAGGTGCAATTATGGGTCTCAATATAATAAAAAGAAAATGATTGAATATCTACAGAGGTTCGTATGACATATTTTCCATTTATTTTAAGTTTGGAAGCTAGAATATCTTAATTGATAATCCCATAAGGTGTTTTTTTTTTTTTTTTATGAGGTCTCTTTTCTCTTGGAGGCTCTGTATTTTCAGGGTATTGCTAGTTCTGTAAATATAGCTATCAAATGATTGTAATTTAAGGCCAAATTCTTCTCACAGTTACAAGGGAAAAAATCCAACTATTTTAATGGAGTAGAATTAGATTTAAGGGATGGAGCCTGAATAGTCTTTAATTGTTCTAATCCCTGGACAACGTTCCAGCCAGGACACTTCACAAGCACTGTAACATCTTGTATCAGTTGAATTTTTCCCTGATGTGAACTAGAAAGAAGATTTATTATTCAGGAGTTGGTGATACAGCCTGCTGAAATCAGTGGAATCAGCTTTACCATTTGCATTTGTGTGCTTTAAAAGAGAATCCAAATAAATTCGTAAAACTTTTTTTGTTGTTTTTGTCTTTACATCTCTCACTCTCATGTTTCACTTCAATTTACTTCAGTTGGTTGGCAAGACTGTTGGCATAATGGGGGCTTTTCACCAAATCTTGCAGCTCCTGTGGCAGATTGTATAGCCTGCAGAGCTTTTGATAGCATCAGTGTTTTGGCTGTCGTTTTTGCAACTTTATTTTGGTGCTAGGTTTCTCATCTTCGTGTGTTCCCTGTTCTTGTAGTGATGTGATTTTGCTACTATCCTGTAGTTCCCCTGTAAATCTATCAACAGGCAGGTTCAGGTGGGACACCGTTCATCTGCAATGCAGGCCCAGGTTCCTTGTTCAGTGACTGATTCTGGATTGCTCTTATCACTTTCTTAGACACTTTTCTACTCCTTAAAAATTCTTCAAAGAAAAGTGCCCCTCTCTCTGTCAGCAGAGCAGTTAGCACAGTGAAACCAGGATCTCTGCTGGTACCACGATGTGCTTCTGCATTTCTGGTATTTCTGGCTGAAGGAGTCATGCTGTTTGAGGAATTCTTGCTCTCAGCTTTCCTCTTTGCATCCCAATTCCATTAAGGTTAAAAGAAAACCAGAAAAAAATGAGCAGCCAAAGGTTTTCTGGTATTGATCACAACGATTATTCTTATTAGCTGTACAGTTCAGGTTTTTTTGGATACGGGAGTGCTGGTGTGCTTACTGTAATTGTACTGAGCAATTTCAGAAACTTCTATTAATTGTTCAGCAAGCTGATATGAAACAAAATTTATGGTAGAACAAAGTCATAAGCAGAAGAACAGTGGATCCAGGGTTACTGTGAATTGTAAGATTCCAAATTAATATTTCAATTTCTTTGAAGCTTTGAGGATATGAAGAAATTTATTTTAAAGATGTTACGCTGATTTTAGTACAGTTTTAGCTGGTTTTGCCTTTATTTTCCTGTATGCGGTATTTCATAGGTAATTGTGGTGAAAAATATACCCACCTTTTGTTTAACAAAACCTTGCATCTGCCATGAAACAGGCAGTTGTGGCCAAGAACTTCAAATTTAAACTAGTGTTAAACTAGTATTTTACTCATAGTCTACACACAAAAATTTGCATTGCTAGAGGAAAAGGTTGCATGGCAATTCAATACCAAGACACTCAGTGCCTGTTGCCCATTTTTTTTGCTAGCTTAATCAGATACAGAACTAATGTATTTAAGAATATGATCCTAATTCTTCAGTACTTTTACAGGCATTGATTTTATATTCTTTGCAGTAAAATAAATGATCCCACACTCCAAGATAAGGGAGCATTTCCCGTGCATCTTTGGATGTTGTTCCTATAAGTAATTTTTTGATAAATGTCTAACATCACAGAAAACACTAAAAATTAAGGAGGAAGTTATTTCAGGCCATTTGGGTAAGCTGAGGCTTGTGGAGAATGAGATTTTTTTTTGTTGCTTTCAATGCATGTACAGAAGGACAAAAGTTGCTTCTCCATTGTTTTTTCTGATGAGCGCTAATGTAAAAGTTGAGCAAATTAAAGGTGTGTGTGTGTTGTGGGACCAAGCAAACAATGTGGCTATTGCTTTTTCCCCTATTCCACTGCTACTGAAACCATATTCAGAGTAAAGCAGCAATTTTTTTTTTTTTGCTACTGAGGAAACAGACGAAAATCCTGATCATCTTAACACGAATGGGAGCTCTTGTTTGGCATGTCAGGATTTCAACAGCTGTGCCTGTCTTAAAAGCAATGGCTGCAGAAATTGAAAGTAATTAAAAGCTAGTTCAAGGTCACTGTTAGGCTAGTGCTAATGGAACTAGTCCCTGAACTCTTCATATATAATGTGCTTTTCATAATAAACGGATTCCTCTCTTGTTTTTACTGTCCATGTGCAATTCACTATTGCTATGTAAATGGTCGTTCAGCCCTTTCTCAGTACAGTGCTTTCCCACTGTGTATTTTAAGTGTATGAGCAGAGAGCGTTCTGCAGAATGCAATAAAATATTGCAAACATTTCCCAGGGGTTTGGTGAATTCAAGCACTGTTGTAGTAACACATTAGAGCGGCAGATAGGTAAACATTTGTTGGAGTTCATGGGGTAGATGTGTTAGACCACAGCAGTAACTGTTCATAGCTCACCTGCAGGACAGCAAACCACAGAATTCCCTCAAGGGTCTTAAGCATCACATATGCTTCATTCTGGTTTTGTTTCTGTGACTTAAAGTACCACACCCACAAAAGAATCAGTGAAACAAGGTTTGTTTGCCAGTGCTAGCTCAGTGTTGTAAAAAGAAAGCCATGTATCTTAACTCTTGATTTTAATTTTCATGTGCTGAAGTTAACACATCAAACTTAAAATTGAGAGCCTTTAAATCTGAGCAGTCTGAAATCCAGTTTGTCTCATGGGTAAAACCATTTAAACACCAGGTGGAGAACATGTCAGCAGTTTCCTCTTTCTTCCATAGCTGCAGTGCAGAATAGGAAGCGTTGCTGATGGTGTGTATTATTTATTTATTTATTTTTAATATTTTCAGAGGGGCTTCTCAGACACCGTGGGGCTAAAAAGTACTTAAAGAGAAAAAGCTGAAAAGTTATTCCAAGCAACCTCTGGCTAGTACGCAAGAAAAATGTAGTGCGAGCTTTGCTAACAGAAGGAACTGTAACTAGTCAGTTGTTAGCATGGAGGGAATTTGAGTAAATGACTGTGCTTGTTTCCAGAGTGTTTCAGTAGTTTCAAGATCAGTATTTTTAAAAAACTGAATTTGGCATCACTTAAAGTACCCCCCTTGTAATGCAGAAGAAGACAAAAGCCTCTTAGAGGCTTTCCATAGGGTTAGTTGTATGAACTTAGAGGAGAAAGAAGAGTTTGTCTGACATAATAATCAGCTTTGTGTCCTGTAAGCTATTATGGAAAATTGGAAATTTTAGTATATGGAAAGTATATGGAAGTATATGGAAAATTCTCGATCAAATGGCAGGTAAGGTCAACATAACTGCAGCCAGCTCCCTAAACAATTTCAGTCATTATTTAATATTGATTTGGTGTTTAATTCTATATTAAACTATAAATGGGGACAGTCCCTTTTTGTTTATGTAGAGATTTAGAAATAATTATATCGCCTTTCATTCTTCTAGGTTTTATTATGAAAGATATTGAAGACAAATAGAACAGCGACAAAGCTAATAATAGATCTTTTATGGCACGCCACTTTTTTTTTTTTAAATTTTCCAGAGTGGAGCATTTTTACATCCTTGTAATTTTAGGTTGACTCTTTTGTAGAAGTGTAAAAAGGAAAACATAAAGAGAGAATTTTGATTTGATTTCAGTTGTGTTGATTCACAGCTGCTAATTGTTTTGTAAGCTTCTTGTATAGGATTTTGCTGTCATTATGACTATTTTTACATATTTTATTTAAAAATAATTAAACTGTAGCCCATTGCTTTATTTTGTTCATCAGACTCTTCTAGAGATGTACTGCCCAGCATACATATTTACCTTCTTGGTAGTTGTATGTGAACATGTATATGTGCTTACCTGCAACTGCAGTTCTAACAACAGTTGTGAAATTGTACTTGAGGCTCTTTTAAATTACAAGGCAAAATGCTAGAGCCTCAGGAGCTAGGAAGGGGAGCGCACTTATGCGCGCTTCTTAAACCTACAGGGTTTGGCTTATTTCCTAATGCTCCCATTGCCTTGTGTGTTTCTAGTTATTTCATACACAAATATTCTCCTAAGTAATTAAGGCAAAATACTTCTAAGTGCAGCTCCTATCAACTCTTATCTTCAAAGTCCCTACAATGCTTCTGGCACAATAGGAACATGTAACTGTGTATGAATAATTGTATGTTGAATGTCAGCAATTAGAACCATTAGTAAACTATGAAGCTGCAGTGGCTGTAGTCTCTGCTCATTGTCTCTGTTCTGTCCGCTCCTCTTTGGAGTGCCATATGTGGCTGACAAAGCTAAATTTCTTGCTCTACTTTAGTGTCACACTTTGTCACACACAGTGCTGGCATTCTGCAAATAACAATTGCTGTTGGTAGAAATAGCCTGTAGTGGTGTAGCTTTTGTTACACCACCAAATCCTGTGGTCTTGCAGAACTGGAAATGGCAACACACACGTGCCCTCTCTTTTCCTCCTCAGCTTTGCTGGTAGGTGCCGCTGGTGTGAAACATTGGGAAGAGGGTGAGGTTTCTGCATGGGCCTCTGGATTTCTGCTGCTCTCCCATGATGACAGAGGGAGAAGGCCGCAGATGAGCATATGTTGGGCTGTTTGAGACTTTGTATTCAGCGGTCTTTCTCCTTGCAACCTTTCTCCTTGCAACCTTTCTCCTTGCAACCTTTCTCCTTGCAACCTTTCTCCTTGCAACCACACCCTGACAGCTTCCCTGAACTTGGATAGATTTCACCTGTAATGAAAAAGCACAAGCATGGATACATCCATCCCCAACCCCTGCAGCTGTTCACGAATCCTTGCAATTGGTAGCAGTTACATCTGCTGTGCAGTATGGTTCTGGATTTCCTTCCTCTCCTCTCCTAATGAAGGAGGGATTCACCTTTTCAAATATAGAGCAGTAACCTTCCTCTCCCTCCTCCCTCTTCTCTCAATTATCAGGTATGCACTATATCCAGGAATCTAATTTTAAATTAACTTGTCACCCTACATCCCATCTGTAGGGGTTTACAATTTTAAAACAATTGTCTTTGAGGTGACTTTATATACTGTTCCATTAACATATACATATCACTTCTAGGGCACTTAGAAAAACTACAGAATAAAGTACCCTTTTGAACAAGATGAGAGAATAAATGCAGTTTTCCTTAGATTTGCTGTAGAATCAGAGCTGTGGTATGTCAAACCTAATGCTGAGTGGGGCTGTGAATGGTTTATAACAATTTTATTAATACAAGATATTCTAGGCCAGCTTTAGCCTACATACTAAGTTACCAGATGAACTTCAGTAAACGCTAAGCAAATCTTGCATTGACTGCTAAAAATTCAATCGGCTGGTTTTTTCTACTTAGTTTGTGTGTGTTAGTCTGCCTGTTATATATGTAGTACAATTTCTAATGCTTAAGTAGGAAAACACAGTTATCTCTAGGAACTCTAGATGACTAGTTCATAGTGACAGCACACGAACCAATTCATTGATAGGTCTAGAATGCAAGCTGTATATTTGGGTAGCGAGCAGGCTGGGGAGCCTTCAGCTCCAAAACTACAACAAGGAACAATCCGATGTGCTAGGGCTGCAGATTCACTACTAATTTGAATGTAATTCTGAGGATTTTATTTTGCCGGATGTATTTTCAAAGATCAGTGTGCACAAGTGTAGTATCCTTGTTTGAACAGGAGTCAAAGTACACTGACAGGGTATTCTCTCTAAAGAGAATGTGCCTCTGAAGGAGGACTCGCAGACAGATGTCCAGCCACTGATGTTCCTAGAGGCAAACTTGCAGAACGAACCTGGGGAGGCTGTTTAGCTCAGTGACACTATAATAGTTTCCACAACTGTACCTTAATAGCTTCTCTGTAAACCTGTTGTTTTTGTGTGTGTTGGGGGGGACACGACTAAAAAGGCAATCACGTGGCAGTGTCAAGGACAATGAGACTGGTTGTGGAAATAAAACTGAACCACTTTAGGGCTCACTATCTCTTTTATACTTTTTTTAAAAATTTCAGGGTATAAATCCAAATATTTTTCTCAGTTAATTGCTAACTATTCTTACAATGCTTATCATGTAACTCATGCAATGGGTACCCACATTAACAGGACTGTGCAATGAAGTTGGGAAGAGATGCGGTAAAATTTGGGACTATGGTTCAACTCTCCTCCTTGCTGCTTCCTACGTGGCTAGAGTGTACTGCAGTCACTAAGATTTTGTCTAAAGATCCTTTCTTACACCATTTCTCAGCTTATGGCTTAAGGGAAGTAAAATCTCTAACCATACAAATGTGCTTCAGATTAATACTGTGTCATAGCAAAGGCTAGTCAGGGAGGTGGAATTCTTACATTCTTGATATTTACTTATTGATAAGTAAATGTATCTGAACTGACACCAGTTAGACAAGTAACATGTTGTTCTGTTGGGTTACAAGTGATTAATTCTTGAAGGGAGAAGATAGAACAATATTTATATAATGATGTAACAAAAACATTAGCTGCGAATGTACACCTATATGGATATATTAAAAATATATGTAGCACATCTAAATATGTTTTTATCAATTAGAAATATAAAGAAATCTATACTACACATACAGATAAGTGACATATATTTTACAGATACAGGGTTTCCTTGGATAAATAATTGTATGAATGCTTAGATGTACCCTTCTAAAGTACATGAAAACCCAATCTTGGAGAAAATAAAATACAAAACAAAATACTTCAGTTCTGGAACAAAACTAGTCTGAGGAGAATGTCCTGCAAATAATGCCAGTATTTATTTTTTGTTAGTTTGAAGACCTAGTTGTCCATGGATGCTCAGGGGCTGAGGTCTTTCCTCAGCTGTGGCTTCTCCAGAGTCCAGCCCCTCTGGGAACTCAAGATCTGTATGTCCCAGCCTGATCAGGGCTGCTGGAAGCACTTGGGGGATACTGACACTGCGTAGGTTTGTTTCCATGAGAGGTTGTTACGCGCATCAAAACCATGCTGGAGGGAAATCTTGCTGCCATTGACCCTGCGCCCCACTTTGTTTTTTTCAAGAACTGTGACATGCGTTTGGAAAAGTGGCCTGGTCAGAATGTTCCTCATTATTTCAGTTTGTAGACTTACTTTCTGGTTTGCTTCTGTGAGTTGTGACCTAATGAGGGTTTTTCCTCGGCTTCTAGAAAACTGCAAAACCTAGAAAGTCAGACAAAACAGTTGAAACATACTTATTTCTCCTCAGTAATACTTGTCTAGTTGTAAGTCACCTTTGTACTGGTAGAATTCAACTCTCCCATTTACATTTATCAGAAGGTGACTACAAAATAAATACTGGGATTTTCCATCTTTCCTGTTTGTTTACTTTGTGCATTAGAGAGTGCTCTGTGAATTCTAGTTCCAGTTTGTCTCTTAAATAGTCAGTCAGGTGTTTCACTTGTGCTGGAGATCCATTTAAACGTTACTCAGTCCCAGGAGAGAGAAGTATGCTTTAAAAAACAGGAAAATGAAATAGTAAAATGAAATAAATGTTTGGGGGAAACTAGGGAGGGCACAGTAAAATGACATTTGTTCTTTGTTTTAAAATATTTGCTTTCAGATTGGTGATGCTCTTATTTCTGATGTTTTGCATGCGTCACTTTGAGCTTCATTAAAAAGTAATGAAAACAACATTAATTCTATGCTGTGTCTTAATGTAAGAAAATTACTCTTTTACTTACTGAAATAGTAATTTGGTTGGAAATTGAAGACTTCAGCTGTTGTGGGGTGAGGTTAATTAAATTGACTTTTAGAAACATGGTGTCCTGGTGTCTTAGTGTGGTGCATTTTTTCTGTCCTATTTTAAGATGAAAATGTTGTTTTTGTTTCTCCCTGGTCTTTCCCTTCCTGTTCTGTTAGGGTATGAAGGCAGAAAACAATTGGACTGAACCATGTTTGTCTATGGACATCTTTTGGTTTGGCTTGCAAATTGATAGCGAGGATGGAAGCATATTGCCTGGGAGGAAATGCAAGAAACATTATTCAGAAAGCGAACTTTCCCTAGACTGAGGAACGGGCAGATGTCTGAAATGACTCAGTTGAAGGAGGTCGGTAATGTTGTGTATATTGTGCAGATTAGATGTTAAACCTCTTGATCCCAACCTAAAACTTAAAATTTTGTACCTGCATTGCAGCTAGGTGAGAGGATTGCATCGCAGGCAGGTGTAGACTTCAATCTATGTTGCTTTGATCAAGGAACTGTAATAGAGAACTTTAGGGGTAGCTATGTAAGCCCAAAGGTCTGCAAAATAGAGTTAAAGTGGCCCCCAGCAAAAAGCAGGTTTTGGGATGAGATTATGATTGGCAATCTGGCACTGAAGAAACTGTATTTAAACAGCTGTTGTTAAAATTGTTAAAGACAAAGCCAGATACGCATGTATGTACCCTAACCGCTACTTTCATTTTTGTGGTTTGTAAGCGTAGTTTAAAGCTACGTAAAGAAGAAACAGTAGGTATGGAAGGAAAGTGCATATTGCAGCACAGGAAGGTGTTTTGAGGTGTTAGCTGCTAGGTGAGAATTTATTCCTAGTGCTACCATTCTGCTGCCTTTTTATTATTATTATTATTATTATTTTTATACCGTTCAACTGTTTTACTGTTCAAGTGAAATGTCGTTCAGACTTCCAAGGATTTCTGTCTTAGAACCTGCAATGCTTCTTGCCTGTAAAACTAAAGATTACTCTTGTTTTATTGCTTTGTTTTCTTTCCATATAGTTTAAGCTTTGGAAAGCGAGGGGGCTTGAAAGTTTGCCAGTGTTACCGAAGTATAATTTTCTGTTTTGGTTTGGGGACTTATTGAAGGCAATTCGTGGAGAAATTGTGTTTTATAAGTATGAATAGTAGCTCTTCTGCATTACTTAGATACTGCTTTGTACTATACAGCTCAGGTACATGTTCAAGTAATAAAAATATCTGTAAACTTAGGGAGACAAATGTAAACGTTTTCATTTTCTATTTTCTATTTTTCATGCTGCTTTATAGTTCACTGAGATATGTATTGAAAAAGAGGTAAATTTTAACTTTATATGTTTTTTTCCTTTAACTATATTTTAAGTTTTGTCTAAGATTACCTTGTTCTGAGTTCTGTTTTCTCTTGGAAGAAGAGAGCCAATTCAGCTTTCTTACGTTAAAAAAACAAAACAAAAACTACCTTTCTCAATTGCATGCTGATAAGTGTTTATCTTTTTTACTCTTTAAGTATAGTAGTATATACCCAGTAAATACTTCTGCTGTCAAGGGATATAAAAGGGATATAACTTCTGCTGTTAGGATATAAAAGACAACAGATTTCAAGGTTAATGCCAGGTATATGCAGCTATATGCTTTCATTTTTTGTAACCACTGCTTCTGTTAGAGCACAAATATTTTGAATATTAGAGCATTGTTCATGTTTGCCCATCTGTATTTTCCAACTTAATTTATTTGTAAGTTATAGAAAAAGAGTACAAAAAAGTCTTTCTCAATAAATCTCTGTTCTTCATGGAGCTACTTCAACTCGATGAACAGTTTGTTTTCAGCTCTTGGATCAGGGCTGCTCTTCCTGAGACGTTATTTTAAGCTAGGTAAATATTCACAACATTTTTAGTGGAATAAATAAAATATAGACTAATGAATCTCCCTAACAGCAGAAACTAAACTATTTTATTCCATTTGGAGGTTCTTAGAATAAGCTTGTAAATGTGTTCTCTTCAATTGATAGTTTCAGAGGGAGAGAATTTTGGTTTTCTGAATATCATGCAACTTAATTTGTGGGACTGGTTTCATTAATGGCAGTGTGAATAATGCTTTCATAAATTTGTTTGCTTTTGCTGAATCAGAATCGTAACAACTTCACTGTTTGGAAAACTATCTTAAGTCTCATTTTTGTGGCTTTCACGGGCTTTGTGAAGGAGCCTGTGCTTATGAAAGTAGAGAAGTTTTCTGTTCATCAACAAGAACATCTGGGAGAATGTAGAATCTGTAGCATTTTTTTCTGCTCTTTTAAACTGAGCTAAGAGAAATAGAATACATTTTAAAAGATCTGTTAGGAGCGTTATCAAAAGACAAATGCAGAGTATGTTTTCCAGATTCCTTTTTTTTTTCTTTTTTTTCTTTTTTTTTTTTTTTTTTTCTGCAGGTATAATTCAACTCCTACCCCACTTTATCTCCTATCCTTTCTGTACACTTTCTGTACTCCTATCCTTTACTGTACATTCGACTTTTTTGCCCTTCTCAGTAGGACAGTCTATTCTTTTGTTTTCTTTAGAATACCCTCAGGGATGAGAACATACTTTAGAGATATGGTTTGTACTTCTGAGCTCCCTCGATCATGAGCATCTGAAGTCTGTCCATCTTTACTCCACTAAGTATATACATTTTGCTTTTTTTTAAAACATGAAAGGCAACTATGTGCATGTTTTTTTTTTTTTTTTTTTTTTTTTTTTTTTTTTTTTTT
>NC_048895.1:6162571-6311350 GCF_011077185.1 Oxyura jamaicensis
TAGAGGAGGGAGAGATCCCTGAGTCACGAAAACTGCTCAGCTGAGGGCTCTGGCTAAATTCAGCTTCTGAAAAATGGCTCTCATATTTTCTCACTAAATTAGGACTATGTGAGCGAGCAGGGAAAAGGGGATAGAAACTGCCCTGAAGAACATTTACATCCTGGTGTGGACAGAGAGCTGGTCCTGCCAGCCACGACCTCCCAGTGTGAGCACTCACCTGGCCGTACACACTCTCTCACTTGCTGCAGGGCCAAGAAGGGAACCCTGCGCCTGCTTGGTAGCAGTCTGGGGAGCTGCAGATTGAATGATATCAGAGAAGCCAAGCCTTTTTTTTCTGTGGGCTTTTACTTTTTAGGAGGAAACCAGACCTATTGATTAATTCCTTCCGCACAGTGTAAGCAAGATCTGGCACCAGGTGCAGGTGGCTGAGCAGCACCTGGTGCCTCGAGTCATTCTCTGCAGGGCTCAGACTGCACCAGTGTGTTCAACGGCAAACTCCAATATCTGCTCCTCCTCTTACACCTCTCCCCCTACACTGTCGACTGTACCGCCCCTTCTCTTGCAGCCCTCCAACTCCATGACAAAGTTGCCTTTTGACTTCTTAAAAAAAAAAAAAAAAAAAAAAAAAAAAAAGCTAACTTTCCCCTTGAGGGGAGCTCATTCTGCACATGGGGCACTCAGTAAGCAAGGAGCCCAGGATTCTCTGTCACACTCGGTCTCTGATTTGCCCTGTGTCCTCAGGCTACTTCTCCTCTACCTCCTTACCCATCCTTGTACCCTCCCTATCAGCTACCCTACTGCTAATTAGAGGCAAATGATACCCAATTAGAAAATGCCGAGTAATTCCCATACGGCTGTTCCTAGTAAAAATCAGTGTCTAGATCCTCCATTTGGATGAGTTGGCAAATTGTGTGTCATGTTCGGGGTTGTCCTTGAACAACTGAGCACAGGGACCATCATACCATCAGCCCTCTGATTTATGCCCTTAGCTAGTGAGGGATAACAGTAAGATTACCCGCAACCTCACCCGCACTGGCAGTGAGTCCTGAGGACACCATTCTGCAGGCTGACGGACCTGCTGGGTGGGTGCTTACCCAGCAGACTGATGGCAAACCTGAAAGCGTGACCTGTCTTCACGGGAATGCGACTTTACAAAGGTGCACCCACCTGTGGCTAGCCTCACCTGTACCTGTGTCCCAGGATGAACAAAGATACGCCCTGCTGGAGCTGGTAGGCCAATGGCCCCGACGTGCAGAGACCAGATACTGCTTTATGCCAGGCGGAGAAGGAGCAGCACCCTCCTGTGCCCCTGTGCATTCTCAGCAGATTAGCCATTAATCAGCAAGAAGCATTTTTTTTTTGCTGCCTCTTGGGCCTCTTTCATTGCTCCAGATGCTGCGTTTTCAGGGGTGCAGCTTTCCTGCTACACCTCTAAAACACCGCAGCCTGCCTGGCTTCTCTGGGGCATTTCCTTGCTTCTCAGCTTGCCTCACCTGGGGGACCCGGTGGCACAAGTGGGCGCTGGCACATCCCTATCCGAGCTGTCGGGGGCCCCAGCAGACGCCACCTTCACCTGCAGAGGACAGGTGGCACGGTCACAGGGTGATGATCTCCTGCAGATCATCAGGAGATCCGTGGTTTCTGCTACCCAGGCTGCCATCTAGTGGGCCTCGTCTGGCACATGCACCTTCCTGGAAACGGCTCTCAGGGGCAAGGAACACGGTCCTGGCAATATTCTGCTCTGCTGGTGTAAACAACCTGCAAACCTCTATGTTTCTTACACAAAAGCTAATATATGGAAAGGAGGGAAGGTCCTGGAACGTCTTATGTATCTTTCAGGATACTGCAGCTTGAGTCAGTTCTCACGTTGCCACCTCTTGCACATTGCAGAGCCAAGTCAATGTAATCGTGCCCTCTGCTTTTTCAGGCCCTTCCTACATAACATTAAGAAAAAATACTGAAAATTAATTCTGGGTAAATTTGGTGTGGGACGTTCGGGTAAAATGACTTTAAAATTTGCTAACACTTATGCATCCTAAATCTGGTTTACCAACCGAGTCCGAGTTTACAAAAATGTGCAACAAGATCTTAATACGACTCATCACATCATACAGGACCAGACATCCTGCTTAGTCTTCAAAGTCTAGATATTCCCCGTGCACAGCCCACATGCAACTGCTCCCATCTAATTCCATGCAATGACAGCCTCTCTTCCTCTGACACCATAGCTGAGCGTTCGCTGGCTGCGTCCTGAACTAGGACGCACAGCTTGCCAGCTCTAAAAACTGCATGCGTTTCTGCTCAGAACATCTTTGGCTGTCTAACTGCACCAAAAATACACTGATTGAATTCTCTTCCTGGAAAGCTAGTTTCCCAGTCCTGAAATGCTTGTCTGCAGAGGCAGCCTTGATCTCAGCTCTCTGGATAGCTGCAGCAGCAGTGTCATTGATGTGCTAGCACCAGAAGGCAGGAATGCAAACTTTTATCCAGCTGGGCTGCTTCAGGAAGAGTTCGGTGTTTTCTCCTGTTAGATGAGCATTGCTGTCTCTGCAGCAATACCAGAAGTCCTAGCTAAGGTCAGCAGCATGCTATTCCCTGTAGGATAGCCAGAGTTGAGCTAAAAGGTCTGGAGCCTGAGCTGGTGAGGCACAACGGAGCAAAAAAGAGTTGCATTCATGCTGAAGTGAGCGCAACACAGCCAGCTCCCACTGGTCAGAAATCCCGAGCCTGCACCCTGGACATCATGGCACTGGCTTCAAAAGCACAAGAATATTAACCAAAAGAGGGGGCTGTGTTTATTGTTTTCTTGGTTTGTTTGGCTATTCGGAGCTTTTAGGAGGCAGTTGGTCACACTCTCAGCATTTTTCTGAAGCTGCGAGGGAGACACTTCACACCTAAATGCCTCCTGTGAAACCACAGATGGCTTTGCAGTTACCTGAAAAGGCATCAATTCCATTGTCGCTTCAGAAAATAAAAAGAATAACGACTTCGACATGACACCAGGGAGCTGAGGCTGTGAGAAAGACATCAAATATCATTACTCCTCCTCCCCACCACTGAGAGTGGGTACCACCGAGCATGACAGATGGCAAATCTTGAGACAACTCCAACTTGCAGTAAGACTGAGAGGAGGGGGAAGAGATGAGGAGCTGAGGGAACAGCAAGGGAATGGGTAAAATAAACAGAGGTGAGTAGGCATGAAAATAGACAAGAAGGGGATGAAGGGCAGAGAAAAGCTCATTGCCCCCTCCCTCATTCTGGATTTCTCCTGGAGTTAGGCTGAACGGAGATCTGAACACTGCTTAAACAGCCTGAAGCAAGCTCCGCTTCCCACAGCCACTGACCCTTTGCTCAGGAGCTAGGTAAAGGGCACATCTCTCTCCCCTGAAGGTTAAGCTGGAAGTCCTGGGGTGTGCTGGAGGAGCACAGTCCTTCCCAGCTTTCCTTTGCCATGTTCCTTTTTGACCGCTGCCTGACATCAAACTGGCAGCCCTTTAGAAATTCCTTCCATGTTCTGAGGGTGAGGACAACATGGCAACGTGCCCCTGCTCAACAAGAAAGTTACAGCATCATTTTTTTTGCCATCTGATTTGCTTCAGAGCAATAACCAATAGCATTGGTAAGGCCTGAGCAGTCATTTTTCCAAGAAGAACCTAATGGTAAATGCCTTCATGCACAATTTGGCCACAGTTTGTGGAAGCGGCCTGATTTTCCAGGGTGCGGAAGAAGGGCAGCCGCTGTGATCCTCAGCAGTGCAGCACCTTTGCATCCCTAGCTGTCTCTCTGGTCACCTGAGAAGAGCATTTGAAGCCTCAGGAAAGCTTGCTGTTGTTGTTTTAACTGTAGCAACTTGTTATTTCACTGTGAAAGTTACTGGATGACCCAGAGGACAGCTTCAAGGTTCACAAGGGCTGTTCCTGGGAAGGCACCTGGCCATGATCGAGGCGCAGACTTGTTCAGACCCCCAGCAGTACCAGCCTCCAGCAGCTTTCACTTCCTCACCTCTTGCCTCGAACCCCGGACCTTTCCTTAAACTTGCTACAGGAAAGCCACAACTGATTTGAGTTACACAGGCGGTAGAACATATTAAGACAGGCATAAAATCATAGAGAGTTTACTTAAAATGAGTTCTAAAGAAGAAAATGGGATTTGGGATACTAGACAAAACGCAGTTATGAATTCAACATGAACATTAACACATGCACACGCAGAATAACGTGCAGCCAGAGACAAGCATTCCAACAAGCCGAGAGGCTGCAACGAGTCCGTACTGGAGACCTAAGCGGCCTCCTTGGCTGGACTGGGTAGTCAAGAAGTTGTTTCTACAGGGCTGGATAATTTTTTACAGTTCTCATCCACAACTTTCAGGCTAAATTATTCTGTTGCTTTGACAACATACTGCTCCTGTTCTCAGATGAGAGCTTGCCACATTTGTGCGCCGCATTTTTAATATCTTTTGAAATTTATTTGGAGTAGAGGCAGCATAAGATTGAGAGGTTAGGAGGGTCACCTTTTGTTCTTTGGGGGAGTGCTTCAGGCACTGCCTGTGATCCTCGGGTTATTAACAGGACAAGAAAGCTGAGAGAACAGAGGCTGGCAGAGGTGGAAGAGAGCTGGGCAGGAGGCACGGAGGAGGAGAAGCTGGAGTTCCTCCCCATCTTTTTATGTGGGAGGGAACCGGGCAGGGAAGCTGGCGGGAGGACTGATGGTTATCAACTCTCACAATTTGAGGGTTGCCTAGTATTTTTAAAATGTAAAGGGAATGCTTTGTGACTCCGGGTGGCAGAACATTGAGAGATCTTTTGAAGGCTAAAACAGGGCAGCCTCTCCCAGTGTGATGGAGCACAAGCAACTAAGTGCTGCTGAGGACAGGCAGCAAGACAGCTTGTGGGGTTTAACCAGTCCATTCCCTGCTTTGTCTCCCAGCTGCAAAGTAAAACCTCCTTTTCCAAGCCACTTCAGGCGTTAAGTGCCATTAGGCCATGCCTACTGAGGACCTGGACAGCGCAAAGAGATGACACAGAACAGGCTAGAGCCCAAGTAAATACTGGCAGATCAGCAGCAAAATACAATAAATAGATGTGAATGCCTTGGCCCATGGAAAAGAGACCTAAACAAGAATTATTCAGTTTCTCCTTAGAAAAGAAAAACTCCTCAGCTTCTCCTTCATTCAAAACACGCTGTATCAGTACAAAGGGATCCCAACACAAACATAAATGTGGCTGCCTCCAGGGACAAGTGCTGTTTTTGGACACTCGTGCCCAGCAAGGCTCTGCCAACTCGTGGAACACCCCTGCCACGGCCAGAGACGGGCGGTATCTGTTTGACAAACTCCTAGAGAACACACTGCCTAAGCAAACGTCTCCTGTAGTCTTGGCACTCAGGGATCTTTGCTCAGCAAAGCGGGACTGTCAGAAACAGAAACGGAGTCCCCACCGAGCAGTGCCTACAGGCACCCTTTGACACAGCAGACCCAGACCCGCACCAGAGCAAACCCCATTCACCTAACAGGCCAGCTAGAGCATAACAACAAAGCTGGATTATAAATCCCCATCGCACAGATCCTGAAACACTGGTGATGTTTTCATTTTATGCCCTAGGGCCAAAATCTCCCGCAGTGTCAACAGACACTTGGGGGACACCTTGAACTGCCCATGGGAGCTCCGGCGCAACTCCAGCTCCCTTCCGACCCTGCAGATGCGGCCAGGAGCTGCCTGGAGCCGACCAGCGCGGGGCAGGTGAAGCCACCACCCCTGGGCAACGGGCAGCGGGCGTGCAGCCCGGCAGGGGAGCCCCCCGGAGACCCCGCCTGGACCGAGGGCGGTGCTTGAAGGGGGGGCACTCTCTGCCGGCCGCCTCCGGGGACCCAGACGGTGCGGTGGGGCAGCATGTGGGTCACAGCCCTCCTCCTCCTCCTCCTCCTCCTGCTGCTGCTGCTGCTGGGACGACGAGGAGCGTCGCGGCTGGAGCCTGCCGGCCGGGCCGTGCTCATCACCGGCTGCGACAGCGGCTTCGGGCACCTGCTGGCGCTGCGCCTGCACCGCCTCGGCTTCACCGTGTTCGCCGGCTGCCTCTGCCCGGGCGGCGCCGGGGCGCGGCGGCTGCAGCGGGAGGCGGCCGCCGGGGCCGGACGGCTGCGGGTGCTGCGGCTGGATGTGACCTGCGACCGCGACGTGCAGGCGGCCAAGGAGCTGGTGCTGAGCCACCTGCCCGAGAGAGGTGAACGGCCGGAGCCGGGGCTGCGGGAGGGTGGGAGAGGGGAGCGGGGTGCTGGGGAGGTGCGCGCACCGGGGCCGTGCGCGGCGTGATGGGGAAGGGCGCGGCTCTGGCGAGCCGGGGGTTGGCAGCGGGGGAAATGCCAGGGGGCAGGGATCTCCCCGGGTCCCCCTGGGTGGCTGGCAGGGGGAAACGCCAGGGAACGCTGCAAAGAACCAGAAGCGTGCCTGCACGGGAGGCGGTGGGGGTGGCGGCGCCTTCCTTGCCATGGTTTGTGAGAGTGGATGAGTGCGTGCAGAGGGCAGCTGCTGCGCCACTTGCTGCTCGGTACCATTGAGGTTTGTTAAGCTGTTCCAGGGAAGGCTCACTTGGAAGGAAACCTGGCAATTTTGCACCCTATGAGGAGAATACACCAAGGAGAATGGACAGATTTCAGCTTGCACACTAAGTGTAGGCAACCTAAACCCCAAATGAGAACACACGATGTGGTACGCACGGAAGGGCCATGCTTACATCAGGACAAGCGTCACCCGCTGTAATACCGACGGACGCACGTGGCTCGGGCACACTTACTGAGATCGGGCAATTCCCTCAGTTACAGACGAGTAGTCCCTGCTCACACAGGGAATACAAGCGGAGAATAAAAGCATGCAGAGTGAGGATGACACACAAGGCCATTCCCTGCCTGGTTCAGTTGCACCTTGGGAATGGGCTGAAATGAGAGGTGAGGTAAGAAGAAGCCTGCACGCTGCTTATTAAGGATGTGTATTTATGGTTGATCTTGACCTTATCTGATTAAGAGGCAGAGCCTTCCTCAGGCTCCTTCCAAGCTGTAGGGCCAACGCAGATGACTCACAAAAGCCGTTAGAGCCAGTGGGGGCACAGGGTCTGTGTCACCTCAAACTCTGAGTTACAGATAATTTATCCTGTGGCTCTGGTGCCTTATGCAACGGTCACGCTCATGCTAGCATGTAGACTCTCAAGTCCAAAGTTCAGGACACCTTGCTGGCTGTCTTTGCTGCTTCTAGGCATGTGGACATGCCTTCAGATCAAGGCAAATCTCACCAGAGACATCAGGGCTTGGTGGAGGGGACGGGGAGGACGTGAGCTGTGCAGCAGTGCGGATGCTGTGCACACACTGTGTGCACAGAGAGGGGCTTTTGGTCCAGCCCTTATACCCTCAGCGCAGCGCTGGGCACGCACAGACAGAGCACAGTCCTTAGGAAACCTTGTTCTGGTGGTCAGCTTTTCTGCCGCAACATCGCGAGGGTATGCTGCAAAGGCAGAAAGGAGAACATAATTTTATAGATCCCAACAGAACATATGCCATTTGGGAAAACTCCCAATTCTCAAGTAGTCTTCTTCCTAGGTTTATTAGATAAGAAGGCGCAAAGGAGTTATTTTAATACCTGATATTAATGAAGTGAATGCCACAAGTTGTCTTCGTAATTTATAAAGTACACGGGCACAAATAATTTTATCTCAAAGGTAATGAAACTGTAAGGATACTCTACGGTCGTTATACAAAAAAAATCAGTAGGGATGTTCCCTCTTGGCATCTCTGAAAATAGATGTGTTTTCTTTGGTATTTTAACTTTATGAGAGCAGTTTCAATTTAATGATTCAACTAAAGGTTAACTCTCAAATGAGCCATTTGATCTGATAAAGACAGTAATTTGTTTACATTTGGGTCAAAGATTCTTTTTTATTATTATTTTTTATTTTTTCCTCACTGGAAAGAGAATTCTCAAGCACTGGTAATTGCATTTATGTTCTGAAAGTACCTAGAAGGTGAGAAAAGCATGCGGCTGTAAAGAGCACTTTATCTGCTACCCAAAGGTTCCCAAAGGGTGGCCAGCAGAGCGTGGGCCATGCTGACCCACTGGTTAAGGAACTCCCTGCAGTGAAACCTTAGGGCATTTTCCCTAGCGGATCACAGAGCAGCCAGGGCCTACAGCATGAGACCAACCACACTGAAAATCGAGTACCTGTCAGACACTTGTAAAAGGGAGAAAAAGAGCAGGTGATGAGTCCAGTAGACTGCTTTAAGAAGGCATTTGTCAGCTACAAATCTGCTCTTTGGTTTTGTGCAAACCATTCAAACCGAAGCAGAAATTCAGTGGGTTGTGTCAAAGGTAAATTAGCACGATTTACTCCGATAGTAAGTCGTGGGTTAGCTTATTTCAGAAGCTATGGAAGCATCTACCATTACAAAAGTTACTGGCCGGGGTCTGTATGTCCGGGCCAGCTTCTAAGTCCTGCTGACCACCTCTGGCTCTGCCTCTCCGACCCCTCCCTCAGCTCAGGATAATTCTGCTCAGCGGCTCCGTGCAGAAACTGAGAAAGAGGCTTCGGCCACCAGAACCACTAGGATCTCTTTAGGGGCTGTTCCCTCTCTTCTCTTTATGCCATTTGTACTACGATCAGTTTCACTCAAGTACCGAAGGTGTTAAATACATAACATCGTGCTGGAATCTAACTCCAGATCACTAAAACACCCCTGTGTCATTCCAAATGTGGTCAAAAAGGAACAACATCAGCCACCTGCAGGCTTAATACAATACATTTCAAGCTAATACTTTTGAAGATGTACTGAAACTGTGAGAAAGCAGTTAAACAATTTGATGGCATTTTGGCATGGCCTTGGTTTAGATAAGAAATTCCAAAGAGCAGTGAAATCAAGAACAGACACCCGAGTTGAGGAAAGGTGGCTGCTTTCAGATATTACCTGTGTGCAGACACTGCACAGAAATGTGACCACGCACAGATATGTGTCTTGCGAGCACACAGCTTGATTGACTTGTACAGGAAGAAAACTTGGAAGAGTTTCGGGAAAAACATCAGGCACCTCTTGGGCCTAGACACGGACTTTGGATATGTGCTTTTTGGTCAACACGTGCTGATGTGGAAATTACCTGGGAGGTTATGCAAGAGCTAGTGTTCTCCTGAAAGCCTCACTAATCTTAAGTTAGGTTTCCTGAAGTGATTCTTTAGATCCCCTGCTATCTCTCTTAATCTTTGTCCTCGGAATCCATTTTCCCAACACAGAGATCAGTGAAAATCTCCTTGACATCCAGTTCTGGTTTCCAGCTTATTTATTCCCTTATTTATTCCCTGTCTGACACCCCTCTTCCTAACCCCTGCTTGGACTGAGTTCTGCTTTGGCAGTCTGAGCAAATTTTGCCTTCCAGATCAAACACCAACTGCTTTTTCCTACGTGTCTGTGCATGGGCACTCGGAGAAAATGCATTGTCTCTTTCCTTTGGCTGTTCAGTCTCACTTGTGCTGTGTCCTTGTAGGACACGGTGAATTGACTGGCTCTGGGTATGAAAGACTCGATCAAGCTCTATGAAGGACATCTGGATGTCAGGACATTCAGAGCAGAAGGCTTTCACTAGATGCACAGGTCTTCAGGTCTTCCTTGAGCTTTCGTATGGCCATTACACTTCCATATTGCAGACTGCCTCGGGATTTCTCACAGGGATCCTGTTGTTAACACGAACACAGGAAATCCTCCTGCAGCTGACCGGACCCTAGGCTGGAAATCATGCCTGAAAACTGCCGCCTGGGACCCCTTTTCCCTGCAGGATTCAGCAAAGCATTACATGCGTGTGGAATGTGGTGCTTGGGAATCCCCATAAAGATTCGGGCACTCAGGGAACAGGGAGCCTGTGCCACCCAGAGGAGGCCACCGCTGGTGACGCTGCAGGGTTTTTGGTAATTTCTTTCTAAGGACTGTATTTCTCAGGTTACCCAAGCTGCACTTGTCTAAGCAAATATACAAAGTATTTTGCAGGCAGGTTTATAGCATTATTTTTTACCTCAAGTGTTTCAAGAAAAGAAGACCAAGGCTGATTCAAGTAACCTTACTACATAGCTGGACAGGTTGGTTCTCATGTGATAGTAAATTTTCTGAAAAAAAAAACACAACAGTATGTGGCAATAATGAGCTGCTCATTATTTGGGTAGAATTTGGCAAATTGATTCATACACAGTAGTGTCCAAAAACATTGTAGAAAACTTCAGAAAATTTCCCATTTGGAGATACTAAGATGTTCTGCTGAGGAACAGTATGTTTCACTTGAGGGCAAATAAAATGCTTTGAGCTGACCCCAAGCAAAGGCTCATTTTATGTTTCACTTAATCTTTTCCTCAAAAGAGTCCGATTCAGTTTAACTCAAGCCACTTTTTCTTCTCTTGACTTTTGATCTGGCCACTGCAAAGAAAGAAGGAGCCTTTTTTCTGTGAACCCTGCCTGTTTGTACACACGGGCTAGCCTCACCACTAACAACCTCCAGTCCTTGAAGTGCATGAGAGAAAGCTGGCAAGTGGCTGAAGAGAAAACTTTTGCCTTGCAAACCAAATTCTGCATTTCATAGTTCAGAGAAAGAGGAAGAAAATTGATCTCTTAAGTCCAATGGCCATATTTCTGAAGTCCTAATGAATCCTGGGGGACGTGGAGCAAGTGTTCTCGCTGCGCTGTGCAGGACGCAGTAGCAAAAGCAAGATGACTTTTTTTTTTTTTTTTTTAATTAGAAAAGGTAAAGCTCAGAAGATCAAGGAACAGCTTTGGCCATGCTGCCAGGCCTTAGTTTGTGTTGGGTTAGAGTTAGCTGGTTTTAAAATAAACCTGAGTACAGATACCTGCAGCCTTAAGTGGAAACAGATGGGGTATGCAGCTACTCAGTCCATCTGCAGATCAGATCACAAGCGAGTACAACTATTGATAACTGGCTCTTTAAGAGGATGCTAATCCATTGATCATGAAGCATTTTACAAGGGGATCAGTTCCAGGATGCTGGTTCCATTTTAAGATGGGGAAATAAAGTCACAGAATGATGGCAAGGCCTGAAACAACAGGGCAATGGCAGGGGAAAGAAGGGTCTCTTGTAGTAGTGTACAAGAGCTCCATTTTACAAACTAATTTTCTAGAAAATTGTCCATTTCGGCTTTAACTATTGCTGTGAATGAAATCCGGTATTAGCATTTCTTGGCAGGGCTCTGGAAGGACCAAGATACAGCGAAGCCATCACAGGAGCTTTGCCAGAGAAGCTCAGAAAGAAAAGAGGTCAGCCCAAGGGGTTCTGCAGCACCTTCTCCAGGGTGACCAAAGGCCTCCTGCAAGCATCTTCACCACCGTGGGTACAGGAGACATCACACACAGACTCCCTGGACAGGGAAAGGAAGAGGGGCACTGTTACCCACTGCCTCACCAGAAACCTAGACCTGGAGGTCCTGTGGAAGGCATCAGAAAACAGTCATTTGCCTCAAACAGAAATGCACAACACCTCTTAAAATAGTAAACTTACCTATTTCTCAGGTAACTCCACATACTTCTTAATTACCCCGCTGCTCACCTAGAAATACCCCTAGTCAGGATTTGAGAACAGAAACAGCAGCGTTTCCAGAAGCACCGTGTCACTGCTTTACCACGCACCTGCAGCTCTGTGCTCTGTGGGCCAGAAACGTCAGCACGGCTTCTTCAGCGTTTAGTCAGCGTGTCAGCTCCAAAGTGCCAGCACTGCCACTCTCCGACATCAAGCACGTCCAACAGCCAAGGTGCTGCGCAGTGCTCGCGTGAAACAGTCTGTGGCTTTGGGCTAAAGGGCTCGGTGCAGAGTTGGGTCAGAACAAGCTCCGCTGCCTGTAAAGATCTGCTTGAAAATGCTGAAATCTTACTGTGTTTCAGGGGCTGGGATCCTCGTGTCAAGCCCTGTTGTTACCTGGGGAATAGAGCTAGCCCAGGCACAAAATGCAGAAAATAGTAGAGCCGCCGACCTTACTTGGTTACCCTACCCAGTGCTGTGCCCACGTACCCGGCTGTGGCTGATTTCAGAAGGAATTGATGCTCAACCTCCTGGAAAAGGAGCCAAGATGTAGGCTCCTAAATTAGCCAGGCACTTTGAAAATATTACCCCTTAGCCTTTAGACTGCTTAATGTAATTTTCACAAAGCTGCTCGTAGCACACAGTGGGATTCAAGTAATTAAAATAGCATGATACACCACATTGGCAGTAATAAGTAGTCTCCCAGATCACGTTATTCATAAATAACTTAAGAAGACTATAAAGTGACTGCTTATTAAATAGCACTGCGACTTATACTGTCCAGCTAAGCCACAATTACATTCCTTCATTAAACAAAACATGCCTGTGCTTATCAGTAGAAAAGACAAAAAGATAATCCAACTGAAAAATTGCTTTCAAGGCTTCAGATGACTTGTGTTGGTTGGTCACCTAGAGGTGGTTGCTATTCTGTAAAAGATGCTTGCTAAGATATTTCTCTTCTTTAGGCTTTTGGGGGCTTGTGAACAATGCAGGAATATCAACATTTGGCGAGACAGGATGGCTGTCTATGGAAAAATATGAAAAATTTACAGATGTCAATCTTCTTGGGAGCATCAGGACAACCCTGGCATTTCTTCCCCTGCTAAGGAAATACAAGGGTAATGCTAATCCACTGTTATTTAGAGTTGTAGAATAATTAGCTTACTATAATCAGGGTAATGTAGCACCTATAAAAGAAGCCTTAATTGTCTCTCATTGAACTGAAATGACAGCTTCCTTCTGTGTGGCCTGAAAGAGCAACTTGATCCCGAAAAGAGGGTAAAGTCATAAGGAGAAAAGAACCCTTAAAGATTCTGGCTTTGCGATACATAACCCCCCCCTCCCTCCCCCCCCATTTACAAACAAGGAATCGTCTCAGTATTTGACTCAAAACAGAGAGAAAAAAAATGCTTACAGCAGGATATGGAGCTCAGGCAAGGCTCTGTAAGCACTGCCAATCAGGAAAAAAAAAAATCCAATAAACTCCTGTTTAACTTTTTTATTTAGGCTTCACTGTTTTAGTGTGTGGCAACTAGGAGAAGAAGGATGATCCTACAGAGGTAAACTAGAGTCATCCCGCTGCCAGTTCCAGGCCTAGCAAGATCCTATGGCCTAGGGCAGGTAACTCCCAAGTATGTGAAACTGCCATACAGAGATGCCTGGGTAGCAAATGGGATACATGTGTTTGCATGAACCTCCATACGCATGTGCTTTGCCCTTTCTTCTGATCAGAAATGGTTCAAATAGCTCTCTACAGCATTGCAGCATGTCTCAGTTGCTTTGCAGTTTGTTCCTGACTTGTCCCCACCTGTATTTGGGAAACAAAGATACCCCTTTCCTTTCTCCCCCTTTTGCTTAGCTTGTCTGTTTAAGTTGTAAGCTCTTTAAGGCAAGGATTTGTTCCACTGTGTGTACACGGCATCAAGCCTGGTAGGGGCTAGCTCTCGCCTGGAATCCGCAGAGGTCACCGTTACACACAACGCTGGTAAGATGAAAGGATCCTCGTTTTCACTACTTTGCTTCTTCCTGCTTGGTCGCCATTGGCTGATATTTTGATGCAAGAAAAAAAGAAGCCTTTAAATACTGCAAGCTGGATGTGTGTTTGTAAAAGAATGTACCCAGTGGGAAACAGCAGACATATTATGTGGCTATTACATGAGAAGACGTCGCTTTCTTTCTGTGATGTCCTACTAAATGCTAAAACTCTGCGATGCCCTAAAACTCTATGATAACTCCTAGCATTCTCTGGGGAAAGCTGGGTTTCGGTTGCCTTAGCGAAAGAGAGAAGCAAATGATGCATCCCACCTCCTGGGTACATGCCCCACATTGCTTAGTGACTGGGAAAAGGAGGCAGCGGTCATCCTACTGTCTCTTATCCAGCAGCCGTGTCCCTGTGGAAGGGGCTGGCTGCCCGTTCAGGATGAGTGACTGTTCCAAGAAAAGCTTCAAGGTTATCGGTACTTGTATGGCGGTGTTTCCCTCCAGCCTAGGACCATGCATCTACCTCTGGGAGGAGCACCATTCCCCCATAGCTTTCCCAGGTGGCGAGGCCAGCTGATGCAGCATCTCGATCAGCGAGCTGGTCGTCCCTCTCCCAGTGTCGTATATAAGACAGCCCAGATGATGTGTAGGAAGGCAGGGAACCTAATTCTGAATGACAGATTTCACTGCATTCTCACGACACCCTTTTGATAGCCCCACACCATTTGGTCAGATCGGAAACCCAGACATTTTCTGCATCTGTGGCAGCAGTAGGAAAGGCACTGTGTTTTCTCAGTTGTTAGCTACGAGGACACTCTCTCTCACCTCCAGTATTTGTATGTGTTATATATAAATACATACACCACATTCACACATCTCGTACTCTATGGCATGACTACCTGATGGAAGTTGACAAGGAAACAATGGAACCAGACCATAGCCCAGTGCCTCAGGTCAGAAATCTCTGCTGCTTAATGCATGCAGGCGCTTGGCAAGAGATACAAAGGGAAAAATGCAGCACAGGGAAGTCACGGCATGGTGGGGTAAGGCTGCACACACTTTGTCAAGTCACCTTTCTCTGGTGAAGCTTATCACCGCACAATCTGATTTGGACTTTATATGCCCAACTGTCAGCCAGGACTCAGTGCAGAGACATCACTAGCACAGAAAAAAATGGTATTCGCAGTCATGTAGCCACCAAAAGGAAAATCATTTGCTTCTCTCCTCTGCAGTTCTTCTCCTATTACTATTTTATTACTAATTATTACTATTACTATTACTTTTATTACTATTTTTCAGTCTAAAGATCTTAAAGGAATGCTTTGCTTCCATCTCTTTCATCTTCTGTCATCTGAGTTAACTGGCTCAGAAGGAGTAAGCAGCACGTTGAGAATGTGTTATGCTTTGTCTAGTCCAGCATCTGTCACTCCACGGAAGGAAGGTTTTTTGCATGAATGTCTCTGCTTTACAGAGCTGAGTGAACTGTTTTGCTGGGACGGCACATTAACACAGCCCAGCTTTGGCATCTTGCACAGTAAAATAGCGACATGCTAAATACCACATTACTAGCAGTTCAGAAGACTTCAGGAAATCAATTCTGCCTGAAAGACAGAGAGTGAAAAGTTATTTGCACTGTTTTCTTTCCAGGACGTATTGTCTTCATGTCCAGCATTATTGCCTATTTTGCTCTGGGCAATGGCATTTATTCTATGACCAAGGCAGCTATTGAAAAATTCTGTGATGCTTTAAGACTGGAAATGAAGAAGTTTGGTGTTCAGGTAAGTGATGCAGTAAGTAGCTGTTCCGTGAAGTCTCCTGCTATTTTAGACATTGGTTTTTGTATGAGAAAGAGACAAGTTTAACTCCTGAATCCTCCTGCAGAGCTGAAATGCATCTTTTTTGTGGGAAGGAAGCATGTAGCTTCTACAAATACTGAACAATGGAGTGGGGGTGGAAATTTAGGCCAAGGAAGACCACCTCTGTGACAACATTGCGACCCTTTCTCCACATCCTCTATAGTGGAGGAGCTTTCTGAGATAGGCCTGCCTGAGCCGTGCCATGCTCTGCGAAGAGCCTGTAATAATATGAAGCAACTGAAACTTTCTCCAGGGTAGCTGCAGGAGCAAAGAGCCCAGGTGTGAGCACTGTGCAGCAAGAAGGAAGGCTTGTCACCTACCTTAGGGTAAAAAGCTCATTTATTTTTTTTTCTGGGAACAGCTACATTGCAAGAGGCAGTATTCATGCAGAGTAATTTTTTATTCTCTTCACCTAAGAGGCTGTAAGAGTGCTCTTAGCGCTCTACCTAAGAAACCCTGATAGTCAAACCTGAAGCTTAGATCACTAAGTAGCTTCACTAGGCTTTTTCCTTGGAGTCACTCCACTGCTGAAACACTTCTGAAACACTGAAAGCCCTCCCTGGAGGATTTACATCGGTGTACTCTTTACATGCACAGACTTAGAGCGCTGTTCGTAAGCTTTTTGTTGCAAGAAATTGCTGCTATGCCTCTATTAAGTGCCCCTCTTGGATAAATATAAAATGATATAAAACACAAGTGATTTCGCACATCCTAATACCACACAGCATGATGAGGATTTGAATCGATTAGCTGAGGATAATCTCAAATGGATGGAAGAGCTTAGTTTAACAGGTTAACTACTGTGGTCATTTTAGGATTTTTACTGTTCCCACCCCCAGAATAACCCCAGCACAGCCCAGACTGACAAACATTTCCAGAATATCCATGAAAATTATTTTTCTGTTTCTCACAGCGTGCAAGACACTGGATGGCCTTTGCTGCGGGACCTATCCTGCAGAGAGCCTGCAGAACACACACTTTCTCTTCACTTTGCTTCCTTCTCCTGCCCTGCTGCTCCCATCTTCCTGCCAGGAGATGGTGGCCCAGGGGTGGCGAGGGACAGATGGAGCCATGGCTCTCTCCCACTGAACTCTGGCCAGGCAAGCTGGCTGCCTACAGGAAACAAAGTGTATTTTCCACTGGCAAAACCCTACAGAGAATCAGGGAAATAATAATAATAATTTTAAATATCACAATCTCTCCTAGCCAACTCCAAAAAGTTTTCAAAGCTTTTCTTTAAAATGAATGTGGGAAGTTTTCCATTGGGATTAGCTTAGTTAATACGGAACACAAAAGCACCCAAAGCGAGGGCTCTGCAAGATGCCCCATGGCAAACCTGCCTGAGGCACTCTCAGGCATTCCCAGCTGTGTGTGCCATCTCTACGGGAGTTACCTGCACCCCATCCTGCTGTCTGCATATGGCCTCGGCGCTGGCACGCGGGGTGCTAGTGGCTGGGCAGGCTGAGAGCCCAGCACGTACCAGTGACGGTGCCCCAGCCTCTGGTAGATGGGCTGGAAGGCAGGCTGGGGGCATCAAGGTTTGAAATTAACACAGATTTCCAAAGAATGTCTGTCAGACCCCCAGGTCTCTTACATGGCTCGGCACTGTTCTTCCTCCCACTGTGTTATACTCTAGGAATCAGGTCAGTTAAATGCCATGGAGATTATTTGTTTGCACATCCACAAGCAGTTTTAAAAAGCCAGCAGCTAGCTGAGGTATTCCAGGAAAAGCGTGCACGCTGTGAGTGCCCAGCCTGCTCTGAAATTCCCTGGAAGTCAGCAGAACAGCAGAATAATACATGCAAAGGAAACAGGCTGAGCGGCAAAGGCTTTGTACACTTTGAATTTAAGTCTACATGCACTGAAATCTGTGGAAATTTGCTAATGACTTCACCGGAGCAGGAGCTTTGGCCCTCTTTGTACTTGTATTATCCATACCTGTTTCCTTTTAATTACACCCACTTCTCTCCACAGAAATTGCTAAGTTTCTTTGACATCCCCTTTTCTTCCAAACTGGGGCAAAAATTTGCCAATTGCAAGATTTGCCACCGAGTGAAAAATCCAAAGTATTCCACCTTGGAAATATCAAAGTCATACTGAAATGCTCTGCCTCAGTATTGTCACATTTACACCGCTAAGCATGCTGTGCGATGAACTCAGGCATTCTGTGAAGGTTTGCTGCGTAGTCAAAACAAGAACATTAATACCAGAGTGAAATGAGGAGGCCAGAATAAAGCACCTCTGCAACTGTAAATGCTTCATGGGAATATATTTGATTTCCGTGAAGTGTTCAAGGTTAAAATTTCCACAAAGCAGCATTTTCTGGAAGAAATCTGTTTGCAGAAAGCTTCTGATCTGTTTTACTGTTTATGGTATTTAATTGAATTCAGAACGACTGATTGCATTTTGATAAGTTTTACATTTTGCTTGTAGGTCTCTATTATTCAGCCAGGAAACTACGCACGCTCTACCAAAATTCAGCCACCAGTCAGTGCCAAAGAGATTTGGAATGAACTCAGCCAAGAGGAAAAGGCAGTTTACAACAAGGAGTACGTTCAAGAGCGGGCAAACTTTTTCAACAGCATTGTCAGTGAAGGAAGCCCTAATGGCAATGAAGTTGTAGATGCTATGGTTGATGCTTTAATGTCTCCTGCACCTAAGGCACGTTACATGGTAGCAAGGCTAAAGGAAAAAGCACTGGTGCTTGTATGTGCTTTATTTCCAACTGCTGTGATGGATTTTTTTCTGTCTTATGCACTGAGTAAAGTCAAGCTTACATAGCCAGCGTTGGTATCATTTAGTGACTCAGGCTAGGCAATTTTTTAAGCTGCAAAAGCCATGGCTGCATGTAATGCCCCCAGAAATCATGTTCTGACACCGACTAACCGACACAAACTTTGGAGGGTCTTCCTGCTCAGACTGTCACTTGTTCATACAGAAGAACGTGTAGGGCCTCAAGTAAAATTCACGCAGTTGTCTGGTATTTCTCTTTTGGAAAAAGAACAGGGCCACTTACGCTACTTTAGGTATTGCCTAGAAAATTTAATGCAGCTTTTCCTAATACAATACCATTACTGTGTTAGAGACGTGACAGAGGCAAAATGGAGCATATCCTACAGGGCAACTGCGTACCTGAATTCAGTATGGCAGAGATGAAAGCATCTTATGTGTAGGAGCCTAAAGAGTAATTTATTAGAGCTGATGGGAAGAGGCTAATGGAAAAAATGAGGAATGAGCAACAGACCTTGAAACACTTTGAATGTAGCTAAGTGACTTTAGAAAGTTAGGAAGTGTTAAGTGAGTAATCAACTCGTATTCTTAGCAATGAAACAGTAGCTTGGCTAACTGCAGTTCAGAGCTTATTCAGGTGTTAGGGATAAATCTGTAACAAAGCCAATGTGTGATGGACTTTGAAAAATAAGTAGCACATTCTATTTACAACTGAATATTCAATCCTAAATAAACTCTATCTATTTATCTAATGTCTGGATAAATCAACATACTAACCTAAAATGTAGTCAGAGGGCTAAACACCAGGGTGACAAGAACCCGAATGCAGCAGCAACGTGTAGCTTCAGAAGAACATACTAAACCTGGAGTTCTGCTTTTGCTACTACTATAGGGGTTAAGGGCTGATGGAAAAAGTATCTGTTCATATGAACAGGAAAACTTTAGTGACACGCTGGCTTCATTAGCAGTCTCCTTCTACCTGCTGTGGAAAAGATTTCTGGTTTACACATAAATAGTTTTAAATTTGACTTGTTTGTGGCATGGCACAAAATCCAAGAACTACAGGAGCGAAGATCCCAGAATAACTGGGATCAACTATGGTGACAGTGGCAGATACAGGGCAGCAGCATGAAGCATTAGCCTCCCTTGTGCCAGGTCTCCCATATCAAACCAAAGGCTCTGGTATAGTAGTTTGGGGGGCTGAACCAGAAATCACATGCTGCACCTGGGATGTCTTTCCTAATGGATGCGATTAATTACTGAGAAAAGTTTTTCTCTCTCTCGTGGTGGGCAATTTGGCCGTCTGAATCAGGAGCACAGGGACAATGAGCAAACAGACTGACTATTCCAGGTCCTTTCTGGACACCACTTGGTGGTGGAACAGCCACCTTGTTGGACCTTTTCTAGGATGTGGAACATTTTTATTTCTCTTCCCAAATGCTGGACTCATCCCTGCAGCTGGCATTAGTAAAAGGACAAGCCAGGGCTCCCACCCATTCCACTGCCTGTCAACAGCAAGATTATCAGCTGATTATCTTTTGCTCTCCTCACTTAACCACAACTGAGCAAGGCCAAGCAAGGGAACAGGAATGAGGCTTATTCCAACTGAACCAACCGATTTCTTGTATAGGAATTCCCCCTGCTTGACCTCAGGGATTTCAGCAGTCTTACATTGCTTGGGACCAGGGGGTTTCATGCTCTTAGACATTCTTTGTGCAGATTACCCTTCCTTACAGTAAGCAGCACTGAACTCAACAAGCAGCTCTCAAAACCAGATGTTTCCCCAGGAAACATGCAACTCCCCGCTCAGAGATGCTGCTGCTTTCCATTACGTGTTCTCCCCTCTATTTGCGTGTCTAAAAGCTGCAGCAATACCTCAGCGCTGCTGGGAGCCTGCACCTTCAGGAGAGCAGCCTCCCAGATATGGACAACTTGAAGTATTTCCAGCTGAAAATTCCTCCTTTATTGGCTGTGTATGTGGTGAAGCACGCAATCAGTATTTCATTAGTCTTGTGTAACATCAGATGAGCAACACTCCAGAACATTTATTCCTTGGTCTTGAAAACTAAGAACATGCAGTGCGTAGTGCCTCACACAGGGTACAGTGACAGGCTGGATGAGAACAGATGGGACAAATGAAGGTAGTTTATATTTTCATTGCTGCCTAACCCGCCAGTGTGAAAGCTAACTGAAAAACAGCCACAAAAAGATGATCTTTTGTCTTCCCCCTCAGCTTTTTAATAGTATGATTTGAAGATAAAGAACTAATCAAGAGAGAGTCAGAGCTTCACTGATTAACAGGCCTGATGCACTCCCACTGAAAGTCATCTGGAATCCTCCCACTGTATTACATGGGCCCCAAGGCACAGCATCAGACAAGTAAACCTAAAAAAACAGAGGGAATGATTTCAGTCCCTTGGCTTAATAGGAGAGAGACCTTCACAAGCAACGTTGATGAAAGGGGTGCAGAACTCCTCTTTTGCAGGTCTCTTAGAGCACCGAATTCACAGGGTTAGTAAATGAAGCTTTTAGTGAACAAATATTGCTAATAATGCCAATTCTGTGACAAATTCAGAGGACCTCCAGAGCTGTCTACTCTTCACCCAAACTCCTGCCCATCTATTTGTCATTGGAAAGCCCACCTGGCTCCAGGATCCCAGCCCTCCTCCTGGGCTATGCAGGACCTGGGAAGCACTTGCTGGGAAGTGGGAAACTGCTGGACTGCCCTGCCATCCCCTTTGTTACTTTGCCACACTGACAGATGAGGAATGCCTCCCGCTTACCCAGTCACCCTGATATCACCTTTACCTCAAGTCGAGTTAAAGTACAGACACATACAAGAAGCCTGCATTTACAACATCCCCAAAAAGAAAGTTACAGTGTTTTAGGAAAAACATAGGTGATAACCACCTCCAGAAGTTCACTGTTCCTTCCAGAACGAGGCTTTTCCCCCTATCTTGAGGGGCACAGTTTCAGAAGGGCCCTGGTGACAACTCCCCAGAGAAGGCTGCAGGCTACCCTAGTAGGTAGCACATCTGTCCCTGTCACTGCATCCACATGCACCTGCACCAGTCACACAGGCATCCTTTGGGCAGTAGTGGCAGCACTGCACCCCGCTGCAGCATGATGGGCTGTGCAGAGAGTTGACACTACTGAGTACTACTGACACCTAGTAGCACTAACACCCTGATTCACTGCCCTGGTGTGATTTCATGTTCCTTCAGCGTAACTGGCAGCTGGCTCTAACAGTCCAGATGACCTTCAGAACTAGCCAAATTTGCAAGATTGTGTCATTCTTTCATGCTGGCATATCTGAGAGAGATTTGGGTGTAATGCACCATGCAGCAGGTATTTTGTAGTAGCATCAGAATCCAGAGAGATGAGTAACAGTAATAATTACTTGTGCTGTAAAAGGCTTAAGTATAAACCATGCAGCTCCCAAAACATCTTAAGTATAAACCATTGCTTAAGTATAAACCATGCAGCTCCCAAAACATCTTCCAGCTAAAGTCAGGCTACCACCTAGCCCAGCTCTCACTGATGTCAGCAGGACTCTCCAGCGCCAACCAGCACACGAGCCCTTATGGTGCACAGCCTCCCTCCAGATATCAGCTGTGGGACATTTGTGGCACCCTTGTGCTTCGACATTGTCAAGTAAAAACCATCACAACACAAAGACAGCAAGTTATATCGAGGATGGCAGCTATATTACCGCACTTGTTCTGTACAGGGGCTGTGTGGTGCTGTCAGCCTGGCACTTTCTGCTAGCACCAAACAAAACTTCACAGCCTTTAGCTTTCAAACACTTTGAATCAGCTGTTAAGCAGTGAAATCTTTTTATTTGTAATTAGAACACTCTGGAGCTGTAAAGTGAGCATGTCATTATTGGAGGCTTTACCCACCATGATGAGGTATGTATCTTGGACCAATTGAGGTTAATGTTTATGGGTGACTAATACAAGGGGAAAACATATAAACTTTTCAGTAATAAACATTTTTTTGGAACAGATGTGGTTAGGAAATAATTTACTACTAATTATCTCACTATCAGGTGCTGGCATGGCGGGCAAAACCTGTGTGCCATGAGCTCCATAGACTGCATTCATTCAGGTAACAACGAAGCCAGCAGAATCCTCTGTCACTGTCCACACTCAGGACGCAAGGTTGTGCGCTACCATGAAATAGGTTCTGTATAATTGGCACTCCTTGTGGGGAAAATAATGAAATGCTTTGTGTTAATATCTGTCTGTATTTCTTGCTGTGTCTCACCACTCAGTCTGGTGCCGTGAATTGCCCGCCCTTCTGCTCTGTTGGACATGCATCCAGCTGCACAACACCGCTTCCCTGGTGAAACATATTTCATGTCAAAAAATGACTTGACCTCAAACCTCCTAATAGTAGAGGTGTTTTGCAGATCATTCAACAGCCTGTCTTGGCTAGATATGCAATTGCTGAGCCCAACAATAGTATTAAGGGCCAATTAGCTAGTGGCACTTAGAGGCTGAAATTAGACATGACAGGACAGAAAAGAAGTCCAGACAGCTTGGGAAGTCTCAGTGGTAGCGGTGTTTGTTTTCTAGGAGGGCTTCTGCTTCAACTCACTTAAACAGCATTGAGCATTTTTCCCTGACTGTTGGCACTGACATTTTTCCTGTTGATAAATAGGTTTTTCCTCCCAGCCAGGTCTATGAGCAATTATGCTTCGATTCAAGGCCAGCACGCCTAATTTACATGACGCTACCACACAGCCCCCCTGCGCATAGCTATAAAGTTGGTTTACCCACGGATCTTGTAATTCACCTTTGTGGTCAGCGCGTAAGCTTCAGGGCTGACACAACTACGTTGCACTGCTTCTCATAGAAGGGCGAGGAGGTTTTGCGAGAAAACAAGCCAGAAAAAAAAAAAATGCCAGAGGCTGTCACATCCAACTGAGAGACCCCATTCAGGGGGGCTGGCATTGCCCGCGCAGCCCCAGACCCTCACCCCAGCCACGCCAGGCCCTGCAGACGTGGGGCGAGCCCCCCTTCCTCACCTCACCGCCTCACAGCCCTCTCCACCACCGAGGGCCGATGGCCAAGTGCCAAGGCCAACCTCCAGCGGCCGTCCCTGTTGCCAAGGGCAGCGCGTGGCTGTCTGGGCATAATGGTGGGCGCGGTGCCCTGAGCCGGGCTGGGGCTGGTGGCGGCCGCAGGTGAGTGCCCGCTGAGGGGCCGGGCGGGTGCTGTGGGCCAGGTGCTGTGAGGGGAGACATGCGGCTGCTGCAGGGCCCCGGGGAGGGCTGCTGGGTTTTGGTAACCAAAAGGTGATTTTTGAAAATAAAAACACGGAGCTAGCTGGCAGCACCTCCGCTTGTGCCTGGTCCCTCTCCTGGTCAAGGAGGGGCTGGAAGTTACCTCAGTTTGCCTTTCTGCACAGTAGATAAGGGAGGCTGCTTTCAGCGAAATCCCCTCCCAGCAGCCCTCTCCCCTCAGGCCCGGCCTGCTCTGGGTTTCAGCCCAAGGAAGGCTGCCTGACGCCACCTCTGCCCCTCACCTCTCCTCTTGGTGGTGCCCAGCAGCTCCTCGCGCTCCTGACTGCGGCTCCGGTCCCTCCTAGCCGGACACTGGCACGGCAAGCTGAAAACAAAATACACATCTTAGAAGAATAAACACGGCATTACAGGCTATTCATTACGCCAGGATTCAGTTCGAGGAGGATTTTGTTACATTGCTCCTGTTAAACGTTAGTCGCAGCCAAAAATCCAGAGTAATTATCGGTATAAAGCTAGAAATATAACATGGCACTGTTACCATACCAGTTGCTTTTATACCAGCACAGAGGGCTCAGGCTTATCTCTACAGCCAGCATGCAAACAGACCAAATTTAGAAAGTTCCAAGCTATTTTCTCTCACTAAAGATAAAAGACATGAAAATTTTGTTTACTGATTTGTGAATAGTGATAATTAAAGGGATGCTTTCTGCTTGAAATGTTGAAACTGAAAGACGTTGCAAACTAAAAAAAGGAGTCACAAGTGCTTCCAGCAGCGGATGGGCACCAGGTTTTGACAGAAAGCGAGTGAGAGTGCTGGCCACCAGACCTTCCCTACCAATGCAGCTTGACCAATGACTGGAAAGCTTTGTGAGAAACCAATGTGATTAAAATGCTTTCCTAATACTAGGTGTACTGGGAAAAGGGTTCATCTGAATTGGAAAGAGTTCGTGCTTTCAGCCAAAACAATAACAGAAGCTGGCAGAATGAAAGTAGTGATCCTGCTGATGTTTGTCAACAGATAAAGTTGTTGCTCCACAGATGTTACAAGCCCAGGATTTACGATTATAGCTTCATGAAGTGCTCCCCAGAGCACGACTGTCTCAAAGCTGAGTCAACAATCCCTTGTTTTCTGTTAAAAGGTCCTACAGGTTAAGTGATATAAACCCTATGAAGTGCACACAATTGGCAGCATTTACTTAATGAAAATCCCAGGATGCTGTAGTTATATTTTCATTATAAAAGGCTGTTTCACTTGCTTGCAATTTTACCTGACTCTGGGTATAAGCTTCTATTCCACCTGTTTTATTTTGATTCTGGTACTGTAGAAATTTCTAATAAAACAGGACCCAATCACTTTGAAAAAATACTGTAAAGAAATATTAACTGTCACAGCTAAATTGTTAGGTTTGTTTCCATGTAAAATGTTGGTTCCTAATGCTTTGAAGCAGACTTTACACTTGGTAGGGGATGTCACTGGTGGTTAAACTGGGATAACAACATGCTTCACCATTACGTTGAAAATAATTTCACTTACATTTACAGAAATAATTTTGTTGCTGTGTGTGAAGCATTAAGATAATATGATAAGCTTCTCAAAACCAACAGGAAACACTGATCATATTGAACTGGGACTAAAATTGGGATGGAGTGTAATACATTGCCCTCTGAGCAAAAGGGAAAGTGTGGAATAAGTGGAAGTTGTGCTGTGAGTCCCATATCATGAACGAGGCAAAGGTTTGGGGGAGTAAAATAATACCTAGTCACATAATTCAAATGCTTATTGGACATATATACAGGGATATTGCATGAATTAGGCATGGTTGTTTGTTTTTCAACCATATTTTGTGGTGTTTACCACGCGCAGCGCGTCTGTGTTTTCCACCAGTGCTGCTGATTCTCCGTTTGCTTGACGCTGCTGCTGTTCCTGTGTAACCCTGTGTCCCTTTGCTATGCCACTGCTGGGGACACTGACAGCAGCAACACCAGTGATGGCAGGTGTTTACTTGCAGCTAGTAATTGCTGAAGCATGTGAGATGCACTTCAGTTTCAGACGTGCTTTCCAAGTGTGTCATCTTGCCCACTCCATAATGGCATCCTAGGATGTGCTTCTTCTGGATCCTTCAGACACTGAGCGTGATGGTTGTGCAAGATGTGGTTCTAGCACTGTTACAAATCTCAAGGATAATCCATAAAATAAATCCAAATCTGTATTATATTATATATAATACAATATATAATGTAATAGTATTATATTCATTTATATCTTCATGGGATGTTACTAACAAAATGTTATCAATTACAACGGTGCTCTTGTGCTCCTTAGCTTTACTAACCTATTTCCAGGGAGAACATAGTTTTTTCAGTGCTTGCAGCTTCATGGGGGAGAAAGAAGGGAAAAAAAAAGACAAGTTTTGATCTTAAATAAGTTCCTGAAAAAATGCTGCACAAAATCCAGGTGTTTGTGCAGAAAACGCAAAAAAATACTGGAAAAATCCTCAAACAGTATCCGGTCAGTTCTTCAGACAGTGTCAATAAGTGAGTATTGATTTCCTTGGAGCGCTGCAGACCCGGCTGGTCGCAGGAGCGTGTGGCTGGCACCCTGTGGGTGGTCTCAGCAGCAGTAAGCCAGGATGCAGACGAGCCCCGCAGCTCTTTGGGGTGCCGCGGCCCCGAAGGCAGCGAGGTGCATGCCCCTGCTGCTCTGCAGCCTGCGGTGCTGGCTGGGGCAGAGGCAGAGCAGAGGCATTTCACAAATGATGGGGCAGAGCTGCAATTATGCCCAGCCCTCCTTCAGGGGTGAGGCCCATGGGCTGTGGAATGGGCTCACTCTGTGCAGGCTGACCAGAAGGGATCTGGCCGTGTTTTGATCATTTAAATAGCACCGAAGGAACAGGAGCCTGGGCTCTCTGTGTGCATGCTGATGCAGTGGGAAAAAAGGGCCCATTTTGGAAGTGAAACCAAGTTCCCTACAGCTGCAGGGTGGTGGGGAATAGAGAACAAGAGTACAAGAGAACAGTTTAAGCTTGTCAGCTCCATCTGAGCATTATTAAAAACATTTCTCTTTCTGAGTTTCAGAGTCATAAATATTTTAAAAGCCTTCCCTGTAGTACCTTTGTGCTGCTCCTTGCTGCAGAGTTCACACCGCTTCATCAGAACCCAGGACAAACGTCCTTGTCTGGAAGCTTTGCTCAGAAATTACTTCTAATGTCTCAGGCTCTAAAAGCTAGACTCCGCAGGGTACTCTGTTTTCTTTCCTACCAGGGCTTTACCCAGAAGTAGCCTTCTTTCTGAACTCCAAACATTAGGACTGAGTGCTGCTATAGTTGTAACCCCTACCAGAAAAATAATAATTAAAAAAAATCTGCATTTATTCCCTTTCACAGGGCAACGTACAAGAAACACAACGTAGTAAGGATTTCAGTGACAGATTTGAGTTACTGACGCTTAATGATTTAATCATGTGTTGTACGAATATACTTTGTACATGATCAGGATGAGAGTTATACAAGACTAGGGAAAATAAAAAAAACAACAAACAACAACAACAACAACAAACATTTTAAGCAATGCCATATTTAAATGGGAGAAAGCCACTTTGAGCAGCTGATCTATTCTGGCCAGATTACATTACAGTGAACATGTACATTTGAGTGCCCACTTAAACACTAGAAAGGACAGCTTTTAAGTAGCTTCAAGCATTTTATAGCCCTCCCCTACCATCTTCCTGTTCCTATCCTGAAACACCTCTGCTGTTTTAGCTATGTTACAAGTAGGAGCACAGCCACAGCCAGAGGCGTCGGGCAGTGTAACAGAGCTGTTTTGCACGCACTGCCTCGCTCAGGGCTGTAGGCACCTTACGGCAGCATGGCCATGCTGCACAGGGAAAGTGGCAAGCAGCTTATTTAGCAGGGGGAAAGACAAGAGGAGCAGTTGTCAGAAATCCCCACCTTGTTGCTCCAGAAATAGGCTAGCCCCGGAACATCAAAAGAAATGAAAGGCGGTAGTTACAGAAACAACAACTGACATGGCATACCTGTGGGACAAAGAGTACTTTTACCTGTTCCCAACATGGTTAGCCTTTATTCACTCTATTTTTCCTGCAGTTTTCTCTCAGGCATCCTTTCCAGAAAGGGAGGCGGTGCCTCAAAAAATCTGTTGAAATTATGCATCCTTCTGAATTGCTCTTACAACTCACCTCTTCTTGGAGACAAAACACTCAGTAGTAGGCAGGCAGATGCTAAATGGTACCATTTACAGCCTATATTGTTAATAAAATAAAATAATAATAATAAAATAAGGAAAAATAAAATAAAAAATATCCCTAAGGGACCCTGTTCTTCCACATTTTTTGTTGTTTGCCCTGTAAGTGCTGTTTTTGGAGCACAGGTTGATCCAGGGCTTGCTGAAGCTGATAGGAAGCTTTCCATTCATTTAGCAAGCTTCAGAAATGGTCCTGACCCTTACTTGGCCCTGCAGCCACAAGTGCTGAGACTAGCGAACAGAGGATAAAAAGCCTAAAAAATAATCACAGCCGAGGAAAATGCAAAGCTGGTATCCTGCAGCACACTTTCCTCTACAAGTATTTGCTGTGTTACCTGGAGGAATCTTTTCCCATGTCAGCATCTCACTGCCTGCACCTTTTTTCCCCAAGGGATTTACCACAGAGAAATTCAATTTACCCTTTTATGCACACAGCCCAGCTGGAAGTTCATGCATTAGCTACTAACCAAGGAAGATGCTCAGGTATTGACGAAGCAATCCTAGCATCTATTTTATGCCTTTGCAAGACTTGTAACTGGGACGTGTGATTTTTTTTTCTCAAGTACTAAAACGGCAGGTGATCAACCTCTCCTTGGGCCTCCAAGTAATTATAGATTATAACAGTTCCTTGAATGGAAAACAGTTAGCTTACAGTTCCTTAACTTAATTTTCACCTTGAAAGAGATTTCTTCTGAACAGTTTGATCACTAGAAAGAACAATTTGCAAAGTGTTTATATAGCCTCTGTATGTACTGTATTTACTAAATGAAAGAAATTCACTTAAAGCTCTCTGCTCTGTCAAGTTTAAGTAGGTAAGCAGATATTTTCATGCCTTGAATGTAGCTTGATTCCTGTTCTTCCTGGCACGTCAGCGTAACCTCATCTCTGTGTTCACGTGTTTTCCTCTCTCCCAGTGCAGAAATTCCTTCCTTAGATGAAGCCATTTTTTCTCACTCAAGGATGCTACCGGTAGATGACAGACTTCTAGACTTACAGATCTACAAACTTCTCCAATGCGTCCACCAGAAAGACAAGAAGCAAATAGAAAAGCTGGTCCAGCACGGCTTCCCCAACCTCATTAATTTCACAGAGCCTACAGATGGGTACAGCGCCCTCTCTTTGGCCTGCGCTAAGAATGACACCGACATGTGCAGCTTCTTGCTGCAGCAGGGAGCTCATCCCGATGTCCAGGACAAAATGGGACGTACTCCAGCAATGAGGGCAGCTGAGTTAGGCCATGATTTGGTTCTGGACTTACTAGTAAAAGCTAAAGCAGACATGACTGTTGTTGATAACGAAGGGAAAGGTAAGTAAAAAGGAACCCGACCAGACCCGAAATAGCACAAAATGGCTCCTTACTGTGTTACATACTTGCTTTGTATGTTATGCTCACTCTGTAGAGGGGAACCACAGTGGAGGGTAATACTTAAAGCTCAACAGAAGCTATTGGCTATACGAGCTTTGGTAAAAATGAAAATTATTCTCCTTGAACAATCCAGGCCTTTAAATCTTAGATCCCTCTCGTGTGATTTCCCATGAATAGCCACATAGTCAATTCTGGTTAACTCCCCGAGTTCAGAGGTCCTAAACCAAAAATCCTTTTTCCTTTTATATAGGTGAGAGAATTTGATAGGCCTGTGATGAAGGAGTCTCTGTCCATTCATCTGTGAAGTTTATAGCATAAAAAACCTTTCTGGTCATTTACCATTACACCATAATCCTTGCTGTTTTTCTTCGCAGGTGTTTTGTTTTATTGCATTTTACCTACAAGACGGCATTATCACTGCACTCAAATTGCCCTGGATTATGGTGCAGATCTTAACAACTGTACTACTGATGGGAAGCCTATATTTCTACAAGCCTGTGAGCAAGCTCATGATATTAAAGAAATATGTCTGAATTTCTTGGAAAGAGGAGCAAATCCCAACTCAAGAGACCCAGTATGAATATTTCGGTAACTAAGAATGTGTATACAGGAGTAAAGAATGGTTACCAGACTGGAATATATAACCATAAATCCTCACATTAACATAACACAGCAGTGGCAATCTCATAACTCTGTGGGGATGTCTATTCCCTTCTTCATCAACATCTTTTTGCAGGAGTGGAGATTTAAGTCTTCTGCTTGAATCATGTATCCTGAGTTAGATTTTTGTAGGTTAGCGTGCAAATATTTAAAAAACAAGGTGTAAGTGTGCCAGCTCCTAAGAGTTCTAATTCACTGTACTTCAGCTGGATGTGCCCCAAGGTTTTCAGTGTTGAAGTAATATTTAGTAAAAAGGTGTGTCCAACAGGAAAAACAAGAAGGGGAATCAAGGCAGTGATGAGACATAAGAAACCCTTTTGTACATCTTAGTCATGTATTTGTTTACTTGCTAAATTTATCAATGGCATTAAGGACTGAAGCCCTGTGCTACTGATCAAGTCATAGAGTCATTTAGGTTGGAAAAGACCTTTGGGATTATCATGCTTTCCCTTAGAGCTACTCCTGACTTTTGCTTTAGTCTTAGCATTTACAGCACCCTTCCTAGTTTGTAGCTATACCGAAACATTTTGCGTTACCAATTTTGGACATCTTTATCACATCCTCTGAGGCACATTCCCACCTTCTGTACTCTGCATACATGCAATATGACAGGAAACCTGCATTTTGGTTTTAATACGGTGGTCATATACCTGGTAACATAAGGGGGATGATTTGCTAGGCCCAAAGAAAGATAACAGGGAACAAAGCATGGTTTGGTACAATGAAATCCACAGCTCACTGCCTGCTTCCTGCACTTCCTTTATCTTTGCCCCTCTGTATAGCAGCAAGTAAGAGATTTTAAGCATTGCTGTGGGCCATTAGGTTAATATATGGCTATCCCTGATCTGAGAGGTGCTTTATTCTTGGGACAGCCACCAAATCTACCAAAGTCGTAGTTATGCTCTTTCAAGTCATAAGTGGTATTTTTTGTTAAATCTATATACACGAGGGCATGCACCCAGAAAAAAAGAATTTCCTCAAATAAGGAACTGATTTTTGTGGGGCTATTCGGGTGACTCAGGTTACTAACTTGGTTGAGTCACTAGGATTTGACTACCCCTGGTTTAGAAGCATTAAGACTAGATTCCTTGTTTTCCTACAACCGCCCTTGAAAGTATTAGACACGCCTACTTTTTTCAGTAACACCTAAAAGAAGGCCTTATGCTGCCTTGCAACAATCAGATCACGTTGTGCCAGAGGACTCCTGCAACCTGAATTAGCACACAACGCAATTTCTGAATTGTTTTCTTGCTACCTTGCAGGCCACAGGTCGCACAGCCTTAATGGAAGCAGCACGAGAAGGTGTTCTTGAGCTGGTGCGTGGTATACTTGAGAGAGGAGTCGATGTTAACCTCTTTGACAATGAAAGACACAGTGCTGCGCATTTTGCAGCCAAAGGAGGCTTTTTTGAGGTATCATTTGTGGTGTTGAACAGCTTGCTGCAAACCCAGACCATTATTTATTTATCTATTTGGAGTCCAGTATCTCAGCTGATCAAAGCACAGTAATTAGTAGTTAAAAGCCACTTCTTTTTGAGTATCAAAGGGAAGCCAGAAGTGACAGAATCTCTCTCATAAATGCAGAGCTTTTTTGCCAAGGTACCCTAGAGTGTGTGTGCTACTGTGGCTCTCTGGTGTGAATAGCTCCTTTGGAGAGCTGCAGATACAAACAGCTGCAGGGAGGCCATTTCTTCCTTATGTCTCCCCAGCTACTGTCTTTATTAAATTATGCAATTTTAATTATGCACACAATCATTACACATAGGTACTTGAAGATGGCAGGCCTGCAATAGTGAAGATTGTTCTTGATATCTACAACTGAAGGAGTGTTCTAATTCTTGAGTAAAGCAAGCATATACTATAGAAAAAATGAGTGTTGTGTGTGCATTGATCAGCTGGGCGAGGGGAGAAGTTCAGAATATATAATACTGCATTTCATTTGTAAATAATTCTCACAGTGTCCCCCTCCTAAGAGACACAGATGACTTTTGGTGATAATGTCTTTGCTTTTCTAGATCCTGAGGATTATTTCAGCTTATAATGGAGACTTAGGCCTGATCGCTATGAACGGAAATACACCACTTCATTACGCTGCAGAGGCAGGATCTGCAAATTGCTGCAAGTTTATAGGACAAAGAGGTACATGATGAAGTTACTTTATGACTATTGCATATATTATTTTTCTGTGTTAGAGGAAAGACTGACATCACTTGGGCTTCTGTGAAGGAATTGACTCTGGGGTATCATGTGACAAGTGCAATTCTCAATAAGAAGTACATAACATAGGCTATCGCTATTTACTTCTACTAGTGTGGCTATGATGAAATAAAACATTTCTCAAGGAAATCAACAGAAACATCATGGGCTTGTATAACTTAGAACTGGACAATATTAAGTCGTTTTGGTTGTAGTTGTTTTCAGAAATATGGCATCAAAACTTCCAACAGAAAATTAATTTATGGTTTGCTGATCATTTTAACAACTTGATCTCACTGTAGTCATGGGGAAAACTTAGCACCCATGGGTATTAAAACATACTCCACATAAGCTGTGATCATTTTCTAAGTTACTCAAATGATCATGTCACTTCCAGTTTTCTTTCCATAGGACCATGTAAAATCCTACATTATGTTCTTGTGGTCCAAATATTTAGCTTACAGTCCATTCACAAATCACAAGGCTGGGATACAGAAGAGTGAGCAACATCTTAATCTTAGGTAGCTTCTTCTTAAACTTGGTGGCTACTTTAAGTAAAAATGTAGTATTTTCACTGAACCTCTCCCTTCCCATATGTATTCATGAGTAGACGGAGTAGAGTATGGGGTGCCTGATGAATCTCCCTTTGGAAAACAAATACGGATGTGTGCCTAGCTTTCCAGGTTGGGATCTCTGATGTGGTTGCATTTACTATTGTTATTTATAGTTAGGACTGTATAAAATTGTAGACCTGTGCTAATTAGCTACACATATATTACAAGACTCTTACATTAAGTAATTGTCAATTATTAATTCCATTGCATTATCAGTGAAAGTGTGTCTATATTGTTAGGCTGTGATCCTACGTGGACAAACTTGTTGGCAAAGACTCCAAGAGCTGTTGCCAAGGAAGGCGGTTTTAAAGCAGCAGTAACCGAATTGCGTAAAATTGAAAATAACTTCAAAAAACAGTCCAAGCCTGGAGCTAAGGAGAACAACCCCCAGTGGGCACTGAGGCTATACGACTGGTCCTTAGAGCACCAGGCTGCCCTCCGGAAGGCATTTGAGGCCGTCGACCAAGGAGATGGAACGGTAGCTAAGGATGATTTCATATCAGTTATTCAGAAGCGGTGTGCCTTTGTAGACACTGAGCAAATACGAACTATTGCTGAAGCACACAAAAGAGCTGACCCTGAAGGAATCAACACTGAAGAATTTTTTAAAGGCTCTAAATACTTGCCTAGAAATTGTCTTATAACATCTTATGGACCCAAAGGGAAGAAAGGAAAGAAAGGGAAGAAACGAAGAGGCAAAAGAGGCATTGCCGTCCCCATGCCAATTTGCATTATTCCAAAGAGTGCGTGTCCACTTAGGGAGGATGGCTTCCCTGTATACATGATTGAGGCTGTTCAGAACATGGCTGATAGCTACCGTTTTAACCGAGACCACCCATCTGCTCACCCCGTGCACGACGACCGTGCCTGGTATATAGATGAACCAAGGAAAATGTACATGAACATTAACTTCCTTGTCAGGGCAGGAGACGTTCTGTCTATAGAGAAAGCATTTGAGGAGGGTGTGCCAGTTGACATAAAAGATAAGTATTACAAAACACCTTTGATGGCTGCATGTGCAAGTGGGAATATAGACTTCGTGCAGTATCTTCTGGAAAAGGGGTAAGATCATTCCAAAGATTTTTTTTTATTGCTATTTTGGGAGCATAGATTTCCAATAAACGTTTGGGTGCAATAGACTATAGCTTTTGTATGCATCCTATTTAACATAGTAATTCCATAAGATGCTGAGTTACGGAGGTTTAGTTTATTATTTTTTATATTTTAGTAATGAGGAAATAAAAGCATCTAAAGGCAAGTTTCCCAGATCTGAAATTGTTGTTGTCTGAGCTACTGACATTTCACTTAGATGCAGAGTACCTAGTCTACTGGGGCTGTGGCTAGTTTGTATCCATGTCTCAAGTAGTGCATCTTCAAAACAACTTTCAAAATTAGATGATTTTTTTTTGGAAATCTGACTTCAGCGGCTAGCCTGAAATCATTGAGATCCTCTTAGATGAATCATCAAGGAAGTCTCAGATTTCCCTCTTCCACACGCCAGAGCTTTTACATGCAAATGTTTTAAGAGAATCAGCCCTACCAAGAATCACTTTCCTCTGCAGCCTCAGCAGGCTGAGGCAGCAGGATTTACACCAGAAGTGCACGTTGCTATTTAGTCCGTTCCCCTCTTTAGAAGTGCTTCAGCAGTTTTGTAGCCTACAGATACACCTGTGAAAAACCTTCATAACAGCTTAAAAATGAAAGCAATTTAAGAAAAAACTCAGTCATATTTATGTAACAGCATAATCTCTTATTTTTTTATGATCAAATTGCCATAGACCTACATTCAGATAACTGCTTAAGTGAACATTTTTCAAAGACAATATTTACGCTAGCTTTGTTCTCTACCTATTGCTGGAATCCATTTTAATGTTCATTTCTGAGGATAAGTGTCTCTAGTCATTGCTCTAAATCCTGCAGAGATCTAACAGCACGTACAAATTTATGCCGCCTGGTAATTACACTGACATTCCTGCAGCATATGTAAAGCTGTGTAAGTGTGTATATTCAGGTCTTCCAAAGATAAGGATGCAAGAGTTATCAAATTAATCTGGCAAATTTATCTCCACTGCTTTCATCAGACCTCACTAGAGAGTACAGGAGTCACATCTCATCATATTTAGACCTGGAAATGTAATAATGGTTTTAAAAAAATGTTCTAGTTCTGAGATTTTAAATTGATTGAAATCAGAAAGGAGAGGAAAGTTTTCAGTGCAGTTTTAGCTTTGCATCTTTCAATGTTGTGGACTTTCAAACACTTCTATTTTGGCATGGGAATTTGAATACTTTTTACTATATGGCCATTTCAGTATTATAAATGCATGCCAAATGGAAAATGAAATACTTATCTAGAGCTATATAAAATGCTGAGGTTTAAGCAAAAATCAGTGGAATCTACTTTCTACCTTGTTCCAGAAAGACTCAGAAGTAAGGCAAATGCTGAAGCATTTTTAAGTCAGTGCTGTGTCTTCCCTGTTCCCTTCAATCAGTTTGTTTCCAATAGAATGAAGTTAACAAAAGAGGGTGAGGGACAGAAAGAGGATCAGTCCAGACATGGGGAGTAGGTAGGGAGAGAAAGTAGAATAAGTGGAACCCTGTATTTTTAAATGAGAAATATAGAGGAAATAACAACTGCATACAAATAAGTCATAACAGCTAAGCAGCTGAAAGATAACAAAGATAAAACCATTAGATCTGGGGAATTTACTGCTATATGCTCTCAACAAAGGCAGAGTTCGGAAAGAGATTAAAAATTTAAGCTAGAAGAAATGAATAGATTAGTCTGTTCTTTTGATCTACAGTTAAATATTAACCATCTGATCAGATAAGCAAAAAAGCTTTCTGGGCAGGCAGCTTACTTTGTAGTTTTTCTTCCCTCTCCCTCCTTCTGTGTCTTTCAGGCAGACATTAGCTCTTTGTCCCCTGAGTAAACGGGACTGTCCCTAATTCAGTTCAGGACCTCTAGGCTGTCCTAAACACAATGGAAAGTAATTAATTGTGCACGAGTTTTAGGGGATTCCCTCAGGAGGTTTTGACCCCTTCTGAACCCACTCATGGCTCACGTGGGAGATGACAGATCCAGGTATGGTCATGGACCATGCTTTGTTCAAAGACATGGGGAACCAGATTTCTTCCCTTTTAACAACATGAAGGGGCACTTGTGGCTCTTGTTCCCCAAACCCTGCCTTTCCATGCCCCTGGCTGAAAAGCTTCCAAGGCAGACAGCTGCTAAAGGGCTGATGATGCTTTTCCCCAAGATTCAGCCGAAAGCAGCACATTGCAAATATCACCCCAACACCAGCCCTTGCAGCCTCTAGAACATGCCATTACTAACCTGGGAGGCAGAAGGATCTAGACCAGTGACATGGTAGCTGAAGAAGTTTTAAACCCTCAGCTTTTCTGTGACAGATCTTCTCTAACTCATTTTTAAATAGTGCAGGAAGCAATTTTGCCATGTGTTTTGGAGCATGTGGTCTTGGCCCAGAAATTTTCTTTTTCAGATTCCTTAACCTGCCTTTGGCCTTCCTCAGCTGGAGCACAAACACTACGAGCATTTTATGGAAGGACTAAGCTGCCCCAAAGCTTATTTATCTCTGTGTGCATGAAAACCTCTCTGGGGAGGACCCTGTGTCAGCTTGGAGAGGACCATGATCCCCACCACCCAGGCACACACAATTAATATGACAAGCTACATATCACTTTCTACAACAGTTTCAAAGTAGCAGTAGCAATATGAAAACACTTATTTACATTGAATATGCCACTACAGTGTGCAGTTATCATCGATTGTACTTAGTGCTGTGGAAGGTACTGTATTTAGTGTCTGGCATCATCTGCCACAATTGCTCTTACTCTTTTGTAGGGCTGATGTGAATGCAACAGACAATTTCATGTGGACTCCCCTCCACCACGCTTGCTACAACGGGCACCTAGAGATTGCTGAGCTGATAGTGAAGGCTGGAGGAGCAGTGGATGCACCTGCAATAGGCAGTGCAACCCCACTAATGAGAGCCATTGAGATCTGTAGACTGGACATGGTACATTTTTTAATCAATGCGGGTGCTGACATCCAAACAACTAACAGCAATGGTAAATATCAATGTCTCCCCAAAAGGACTGCTTAAGTGCATACAGGTTTTATTAGAAAAATAAGTTACTGGACTGTTTTGAGAAGTATTCTGAATTTCTGACTGCCATCAGGATTACAATGAAGGTAAAGTTAAGTTCAATTAGTTTTCTACAGTATGGAATCACTATTCTAACTAGTCAGCTTTCCTGCTTTTATGCATCTATAAAATAAAGTTACGTGATTAATTATGTGATAAGTACAACCTCCCAACCCAAGACTGTGGCTGAAAACATCCCTGGTAAAGCTGTTACTCCTCACAAGATACATTTGGAGATGTAAGTGGCTTTAATGAAAAAAAAAAAATCTAGGCAGTTATTAGCAATTATTGAATGGAAAAGTAGATTTTAGTTCTGGCCAGCGTGTATTCTGCTACACGTTTAAACTGCCTGTAATTTTGCATGCACAGACAACACTAGTTACATAAAAAAATTTCTTGCTGCTTAGCCTGTAAATACTGCTCCCTAAGATAAAAGTGACTTAACAGAAAGACAAATCTGAACTGCTACTGAAGGTTAGCCTCCACACAGCAGACCCCTCAACGACTATTATTAGCTCTATTTTAAGAGTAATTTAAACAGTTAACATTGCTTTTTCAGCCCTTGCTTTAACGTAGGAAGCAACTTTGCTACGTAATGAGACTTCCCTTTCCAAAATGCCTAGAAGGTGAAACCCCACTTGTGGAAGCAATGTGTATTCTGCGTTTCTGTTATCATGTGAAATTCTGTATAACTGATGGTGGCAGTTTAGTCTCGCAATTACTTTAAGGCCTCATCTCATAAGATCCAGAAGAGTTTTTCCTTTATTAGGCTTTGAAGGTGTTCAGCCCCACTTAAACTACAGGGCTTTCTCTTGACTCCTTGCCAGCCACTGAGCAACCACTGGCAGTGGCAGATACCAACAATAACTTTGTCTAAATTCCAAACCCTGTAATATGCTAGCCATTCTCAAGTGCTAAATGCTCTCACCTCTCAAAGATCAAAGTTACAACCTGCAGGACCAGTATATTAAGATGCAAACGTCAGGACCTTTAGAGCAAAGCAACCACTTCCAAGAATGCCTTCAACATCTTGTTTCAGGGCTCGTTTCTGCAAGCCTTTATTCTGCAAGCAGTGCTGGTGACTGCCAGCCCTCACACCAACATCAGGCAGGCTACTGGCACACTGAAGGGCTAATAAATTAGATGCCTAATTAAGTTCTGTTGACTGTAGTGTCATTATCCAGTTACAACAACAAGTGCCAAGATTTATTTTCATGGTTTAACAGGTATTTATTTTCAAATACAGGAAAGAACGCTCTTGATATTGCTAAGGTATTTGCAGATTCTAGAATAATCGATCTGCTTCAGAATAAACTGGACAATTTGCTAAAGGTATCAGAAAGAAAAGCAGAGAAAGAAAAAGTTGCAAAGCCAAGGTCGCCTTCTATACTGACATCTGCAGAGATGCAAGCTGTGAAAAAAGAGGTATGAGAGATGGGGAGAAAGGACTGATTTGTTAGTAGAGGGTTTATTTCTTTAGTTGCCATCAGTCTCTATAAAGCAGCAACTTCTTTTAAAGTATTCTCAGAAGCAGGACTTGTTTTTGCCAGTACTACTACTTGTTCATTGTTCAAAACGGTGACTTGGTAATTTATATGAATTTTGTGCCTTCTCTAATCCCACTGCAGAATTATGTCCTTAACCAATGACAAGGAATGTAAAAATCTTTCCTCCTTTCCTTCCCCCTAAAGTTAATGATCATCTAACTATGATGTCCAACTACTGAAAACTGCTAACCATATTTTCTCAAAGGAAGCACGTGTTTCTTCAAAGGATAAGACCATTTCAAGGCCCTTCAAGTCAGTGGAAGCATCTTTTTCCTCTTCCAAATTGAACATACTGAGTTGGCATCAGGCTTGCTGAGTTCTGATTTTCCTATTTGTCTCATATCCTTCTTCCACTATGGAGAAGAGCCCTATTTCTTAAAGCCCACACCGATGTGTTTGGCTGCTGTACTTGCCAATGCATTTTCTGCACCCTCCTGGAGCCTTGAGCACCTTCCTATTTTCCCACCACCCATGCTGACATCAGCCTCAGTGACCATATTCTGATTGCCTTATTGTGGCTGAAGCCTTCCTGATTTACCAGTGTTACCTGCTAATCAGACCTGGAATGCTATTTAGAGAGAAAATGCAATTACATCTGCATTGCTGGCAGCCTCCTTCATCAGTCCCGCCCTGGATGTCATAGTAAACGTGTCACAGCAGCCACATGCTGGTTTCTGCCTTCTGAAGATGTTTTAAGTTTCTCAGGGGTAGTACAGGATTCTCCCAGAAGGGAGGATGACAACTTCTGACACTCACTCATCACCTGCCACAAGATGGAAACAGCAGTGGTACTAGGTGATAGATAGTCTAGTGAGTCTTGAAGAGCAGTTAATGTTCTAATGTCCAAGAAGGAGAGTCATCCCCTACCTTTTGAAGAGCTTCCCTCACGAATGTCTGATATATATAAAAAAAAAACAGCTTTAAGAAAAACACATCCTGAACAGGTTCAGAAAACACACACACACTGTGAATGGATGGTAAAACAACTATCAGAGGATGTATGCTTTGCTTCCGAATGCTTGTGCAATGGATTAACCACTTCTCTTTTAGCTTTCACAGGTATCTCTGGCAGTTGTAGAAAAACCCAATCTTGAAGAGGCAGCACATTCCCTTAAGGACAGTGTTATTTATCTGAACTCTCTGATAACCAGTGGTGCTACTAAGAAAGAAGACATCGCATTTGAACCCAGAAAAGTACGTACAGTAGCAAACCTTAAGTACAGTTTTATGTTAAAGGTAGACAGATCACATTCTTTGCAGGTTAGCATGTAGAGTTTGGTCACTTAATTAGTGGAAGCTGGGCTGATTATACTAGCAAAGAGTCTGGCCCAGTGTCAAAGTGTATTAGCAAAGCACCCAGCATTTTGCATGACGTGCAGCTCAGAGCCAGTGCTTCCTTCCCGTCGTGTCTTCAGAAGCTGACATCTCTCACATTGTACATTTCTGAACAGCTGATTAGGAAACTTGGCATCTCAACAAAATTCAATGAGAGAAAAAGACAATGGCTTTGCAGTTTCAGCAAAAATGTGGTAGAAGGGTTCACAGTTGATTCCAGTAGTTTGCTCTAGATCTTGTTTGCTTTCTTCTTCAGTTACTGAAAGTCAGGAACAGAGGAATGGCTTCTTTCAGAGAGAGAAAGATCTCTTGAAAATTAGATGTTTCCAACATGATACAATCCTGGATCAATTCTGTTTTCTAGCTAGTTATGATTTTTGTTTTTTTTCCTCTGTGAGCAGGCCTTACTGTAGATCCAAAACAAGAACAAACTGATGAAAGGACTTTACAATTTAACTAGCTTATAGGTGATACGACATGGAGTAAAGATTGCCACAAAACAACAATAAACCTAAAAGGTGATATATACGTCTATATGTATTATAACAAGTCATGGAAATGGAGCTCTCACCAGTTTTAAAACTAGGATGAAAGTAAACTACATTAAATACAAATGCAACCATGTTCATGGTATGAATTTTAATATTCACACAGAACACTTCAGGAATAGGAGCCCTTGTTTATGGGACCAGCACCAACTTCTAACTTGCCTCCTCACTTATTACCTGATTGCTTATGTCGGTGACACTGAGTGAAATCAATCATGGCACATTAAACATTTACCTCCTGGAGTTAAAATAATGGAAGTATCACTTTTGTATTAGGGACCTGTTAATACTCACTAATAATTGATAAAAGGAAACAGGATCATTGAGATTTATATGCATATATATACATACATACATATATATTTGTTTGTTTGGAATTTACCATTTCCCTAACTCTGATTTGTGCTAGTTTCTGCAGTGGTCTCGGGAATAAGACTATGCTGCCAGTGACTCTATGGTTAATTACTGTTTTCCACTGCGAGGATCTTGGGCCTGAGTCAGTGATTCTAAACAAACAGCTTTGGGTCTTCTTCCCTGCCGTTAGCCCTGAGCCAAGCCCTCAGCATATTACAGATTAGAAGTGACAAGAGTGGTCTGCTTGTATATACAAGATGATGTGGTACCTGCAGTGAAGCTGCACTGGTTTTCTTCTACATTTCAGGGTAGAAAGGAGGGCTACAGCATAGCTTGGTTTAGCTAAGTGTTCTCTTAATGCAGAAGCCCTGCCCAAACTGACTACAACTACCTTTATTTTCTAGATTTGGACCCCAGAAGCCACAACAAAGGAGCTGGTAAGAAAGCAAGAATTGCTCCGGGAGTGCTCTACTCTTGATGGCAACTCAGAAGTCTTCTTGTCCCCCTTTAAGAGGAGAGTTATGGAATAAGTATATCAGGTACTAGAAGCTACTTCAACACGTATTTTGAGGGGACAAAGATCAAAGAAGGCTACACCTTTGTAAGAAAGGAATCATGTAGTGCTTAGTAAATGCATCTCAGTTATCATAAAACGTGTAGCAAGTTTTTCCTCTGTAAATCATATTGCTTACACAGGCTTTTGTTAAGAGCTTAGTACTGAAAAAGCTTTATCCTCATTATTCTAAGCATTGGAGCTCAGTGTGGAACAGCAACTTGTGACACACATTCTTTTAAGGGGATGGCTTTACGAGGCTATGTTTCACCCCAAGATAAAACTTTTTCCTAGACAGTTATAAGGGTTACCCTTCCCACTGAAAGGGCATTAAAATAGAAGGATAGGAATACGGTATTCCAGATTTCAGACACAGTTCTGGGTTCTCTGCAAAGTCAAGTGAAAGTACAGGAGTTAATAGCCCAGACTACTACTACTGTTGAGTATGCTGCCTTAGTGTTCTATCTCACACACATACCTCTTCCCTCACTCGCTCACTGAGGACGCGTTACCCAACTGCACTGTTGCAAAACTGTTATCAGGATAATTGGATACTTTCAAACTGGCCTACACCTTGAAAAACATGCAGAAAGGTTGTGAAGGCAGGTTCTTTTATTAAGAGCTACATAGAAAACCAATCCAAATGAATCTTTGCCCTCTCAAATGATGTAAGTCATTTGAGATGTTGTCCTGCCATGGAGTTACATGGGTGGGGAGAAGTTAGTATCTTAAAAAATGATCTGACCAGGCTGCTGTAATTTAGTGTAGAGGTTCTGAAATTCTGTTGTAGGAAGCATATAGCGTCAAGATTTGTGTTATGACCAGGACGAAATAGCACAGGTTCTGCTGAAGGATGCAGCATCTCTTGAATTCTGTTCAGTGTGGCTGCAAAATAGTTGAGAGCACAGAAGTGAGCTTGATTTGGAGCTTCAGAAAGGTAATAACAGATGAGCTTTGGGTGGGCAGAGGCTGAAAATACTGGAAATGTTTAGCTAAGAAGTGGGAGGGAACGCTATGAAAGATGTCTAAAGCAAAGAATGTGGAGAACTGAACTGAAACCTATTCTTTTGTAGGGTACAAGAACAGTCAGAACACACACACACACACAAAAAAAAAAAAAAAAAAAAAAAAAAAACAGGAAAGCAGCACACATTAAATAACACTGTACAATGTGTAAATATCCTATGGAACCCTCTGCCCAATTATCCCTGGAAGCCTAAAAAAATATTTACATAGATTGTGAGAAGAGTCTTGTTAGCTAAAACATCAGGGATAAAATCCCTTGTGTTTCAGGACCTCAGCTAATTACTGTCTGCACATAGTACAGAGTTTTCTAGCAATGCAGTTTACTCCTTGATCATCCATTGTAGGGATGTTCATGTTCCCCAGGAAAGAAAGCCACTGGCCTAGACAAACACTGTAAATTTGATCAGCATCTGGTTTGATAGCATGCATTTTTAAATATATTTTTATGCTGAGATAAAACATGCTGAGATGGCCTCAAGAGCCATCTGGCTCCAGAAAACAGCTACTTTTGAAGATTTGTTTTCAGTTTTACTGATTTTTAAACCGCACATCTCTAGAAGCTGAGCTTCAGAAGGTGTTCTTTCCTTCTGGTTGTAATAAGGACAGATTTTTGCCCTTGTTGATGTGTGCAGTGCAGCATTTCCATGCCTGAGTTTGTCAAGATACGAGAAGAGCAGAAGTGCTTTTGGTGGAACTTTGCTGGGGAAAGACCGTGCAGTCATCTTGAGAACACCACTGCTCGCATGACACCACATGCAGCAAACTCTTTTCTACTCTAGCTGCACATCCAAGTGGAGAATTCAGACCCAAGACAAATGCAGAGCAAGTAGGTATCTTTAGTGAGGTACTATTTGTATTTTCAAATGCCACTACTGAACATATTTGGATGAATACAGTTGTGCATGATTAGTTCATGACAAGTTGCTTACTTTGAGAAAGTTTCCCTATATGTTCAGCATTTTAATAGTCCAGTATGAAGACAGACTTTAAAGGCAAGTGAGATACCATTTCAACATATCAGCTGTCTTGGAATTCTTAACATCAGCATATCATCTCTGCCTATCAGCATAAAACTTCTTGGCTGCAGATGATTGCAAGTAACAAAAATAAGTGTTAAAGCTGGGTGCAGAAGGCAGTGCAGGCAAGGAGCAGGATGCCCATAAACAGTTATAAATAAAAACCCATCTCTCAAAGGAGAGGCGTGGGGTCAATTCCCTAAACAATAGCCATCAAAATAAATCAAGCAGGACAGTCAGAAACTCCTAGTTCATCCTACAAGGTAAAAATGTTTCTGGCAGAGCTATGTTGTGGAGGTTAATCGGGAGAGTTCACCCTGAGAGCCAGCTGCTCAGCTCTCTGCACGAGTACTGCAGAGACACTCCTCACTTGGAAACTTGGCCTGTGTCCATTAGGGTAACTGTAAGCAAATGGAAGAGAAAGTAAGTTCCAAGGGAACAAGTTAACCTGGCCAGCAGAAGGGGCCATCAGTTCAGATCACGATGTAGAAGTTCGGTTTGCTAGCAAGTAGCCTCTGAAAAGGCCCCCTCTCAGTGCTTTTATCTCCCAACAGCCATTTTCAGCTCCCACAACAAATCCTTATCAGCCTCATCCTTGAGCTTTTTCATCCCAGCCAGAATAAGCTGCAAAGTCTTACACAGTCTTCACACGTTGTGTCCCCCTGTCCCCCCCAAGAAGGGGGGAGCCTGTGCTTCCACTGTACACAGCACAGTGGAGGAGTAGAAATACTTGTGCTCCTTTCACCTGTGTTACTGTTCTACGCAGCAGGCAGCCACTCCATGCCTGCACAAGTATTTGTGTGCTCGTGGCCCCAAGCAGGTAGAATGGCTCTAGCTTGGGGAAGCACTTTTAGGGACTCTCCCAGTCATGCTACGTACCACAGCAACACCCCATGTGTACAGCACAGAGGTACCTGGAGACACACGTCCTTTGCCTGTGAGCGCATTGTGCCATCAAGATAACCAGGTCTGGGCAGTAAAGCAGTCCTCGATAGACCTCTACGTGAAGAACAGGGCAGTCAGCATCCATCTGCTCGGTTTTCCTGTGCATATTACAATGTTATGCCATATATTTTCAACTAATAAATAATGCTAGGCTCACACACAAAAAATGGAAAAGACATTTGTGTCTGTCCTTACACACATTTGTGTTAAATGGTGCACTCCCCAGGAGGAGACCAACCTGTGACAAGCCATCCAGCCTCCCTGCCCAGATGATTTTCCATACATCCCAGGATGTGGTGAACCCAGGCATTCTGGCTGACCTTGGTGTACTGATTACACCCCACAACTGAGAACAGAGTCATTAATACCCCCATGGACTACTGACGTGAACTACTTAAATGTTTAAGGACCAACTATAAGCTAACCATTTGAAGGAGCAGGAATTCTTGCAACAAAAATCTTAATGAGCTGGATGCAAAAACATCACATGGTTGTTACACACGAACAGCAAAGCACATTTGTACATCAATAAGGCACAGTAAGAACGAGCTGTGCTTGTTTTGCCTTCAGTATTAGTCTGTAGGTGTTATAACCTTTATAAATATAAGCAGCCCGCACCCTGCGCGAACAAAAGATGTGCACTGGTAAAGTCATCTGTTCATTTATTTTAAAAGAGGGGTTCATATATTAAGACAGAAAACTGCATTACTAGAAACAAGCATCCCAGTTAAAGCAGAATGTATCAGCACAGCCACAGCAAGGGGATCTTGCTGCTCCTCAGCGTGGGACTGGCTTCCTGCAGCAGCACAGCACCAAAATAATGGAAGAGGGAGAGAAGCGTCACTGCATGCAACCTGAGGTTAGCCATCCAGCTGCATGCAGCTGGAGACAGCTCGCTTTGTGCAAACACCATGATCTGCACAGGAAGGGGGTTTTATTCAACAATTACACTTCCGTGATTTACAACTGTGTTAAGCCCTCAATAACAGAGGGCTTCCCTGCCCGAGGCACCGTTTACCTTATGTCACTTCGCAGCAATGGGGCATAAGCTGCATGCTGTCCCTCCCGAGACATCGAGCAGCAGCTTTTCTTCATTCAGAAAGAGCCACACAAGGCTCTCCCCTCCGCAACTCCAAACATACCCAAGGGACATTACAAAGGACTCCCTGACCCAGGAATTTCTACTCCCATCCCCAATTGTTTTCTGTGGCTGGTTTGGTTAGGCCTTTTTGCAGATGATACAAGGCTGTGTTATTGTTTAGGGTTTTCAAAGTCTGTTTCAACACTAAGAGCTGAGCAACCACAATGCTGTCTGCTGATGGTATCAAACAATAAATGGTGTCACTGTTACATATCAGAGCCTTCCCTGCTGTTCCTGTACTCATTTCCAGGAGGAAAAGGCAGTGATGTTTGTTTTTCAGCATGTAAACAAACACATAACTACCTTGTGGCATTTTCGGAGAACAGAGTATAATAAGCATCTAACGCTGACTCGATTGGGCGTTAGATGTCAAAACACCATTAAAGAATTCCAGTGCTTGGAAAATATTTCTGCATGAATAGTCAGCTCATTCAGGTAGCCTAAGGCCAGAAGCCAGTGGCTGGGCTCTTGCATCTTTTCTTTTTAATGCTACTGCAGGCTCACTGAACAAGCAATACTGTGGCAGGAGAACCTGGATGCCAGCTTCTGTTAGAGCAGCTGGGAGCGCTAAGATGGAAGGTGAGGGCAGAAAGGGTCTAAGGCTGAGCTAAGCTCTTAGATTCTCACTAGAAGTCAGCCACTAAACATGTGCTTTTGGTTAAAAACAAACAAAAGAGCAACGCAAACCCCAAATCCACACCACATAACTATTCCTGAGTCCCCCAAGTCACATAGGAAGCCATAGAAAGCTCTTCGCTATGGATGCAACAGGTCTGTATGTCAAGCAAAATGGGTCAGTGACAGCTGGGAAGGTGCTGAGCAAAAACCAGATGCACACACTGAAGAACGCGGGCAACATCTCTGGCAGCCTGCCATTACAAAAAGAGTGGAAAAGAGACCAAGTTTAGCAAGAGCCATGTATTTTGCAGTAGTTTGAACATAAATATTTATTAGTGCTTTAGCTCTGCTGTCCTCAGATAACCACATCTGACCAAGTACAGAAGGGTCAGAAGGGTTTGGTTCAGTCTGGCCTTAGACAAGCTCACATGGTTTGGGACACCACAAGTCAGCGCAGATGTAAGTTTCTGGAGCCTGTTTGACTACTGTTCACAGCGAGGCCTCAGTCAGTGTTGACTGAACGTCCTTTTGGTCCTCAAACTTAACGGCTGCGTCCAACTCCTCCAGTAGTAAGGGAAAACCTGGAAGCACCCATTATGTTTTGGCCTCCAACATAGGCTACATAGGAAGGGAGATACACCACACTTTGGCCACAACAGAAGAGAACAGTAAGTCAGATTCTGCAAAAAGAGAAAGGTAAAACCCACAATCCGTATTTATTCCCCACCCCAAGATTTTCCACAAGGAATTGTTGGAATTTGTTTCATGCTCTCTCCAAAACAGTTGGTTCTTTAGCCCGGGTGGTCAGGAAGACCAAGTAAGCACCAAGATTTATTCACCATGAAAGCCAACATTCATCAACCTAAGGCAAACATGGTGCCAAACACAGGCGAGTCCCTATGACATGGTTCGGAGATGACTTACTCCTACAAGTTGCGAGGCCCAACATTTACCTCTCACAAATTCTGAATTTCCACAGCTTGCTGCTCATCCTGCAGCACCCAGACTCAAAAAAGCAAATGCACATTGCAGCTTCCTGCCTGGGAGGGATTTTTCCCTCCAGTTGTTCATCTCTCCTTCCCCTTTTGAGAAGGCTGACAACAGATGTTCTCGCTTCAGAAGTCACTTGAAAGTCACCCGAACCTCCTCAGCTGGCAGCACGATTATCAGGAAACCTGGACATAGACCAAGAGAAAGATCAGAATGACACACAGTTGACAAGGCTGAGCAATAGGTAGGCTGGGGTAGCTGTCTACTGGAGAGAAAAAAAAAAGGGGGGTGGGGGGGGGGGTGGAAGGGACATTAAGAACTGTCTTCGTATTTGTTGGACTTGAGCTCAGTGAGATGAAGGCAGGTATGAGAAGAACAAGGTGAGGGGGTTGGCTTGAGTTGAGAAGCACCTTCCAGGATGGTCACCCTCAAGCAAGGTGATGAGTATGTGTCCAGACTGTCCCCTCGTACACCAGGGAGAAGTAGGAGAGTTGTGGGATGCAGAATCAGCATAAGAAGTTTTTAGGAATACGTAAGCAGGTATCACAAGGGGAGTCGAGCTACAGCTCAGAATTGGCATCAGAAAGGAAAGGTTTGAAGGGGAGGGACAGCCAGTGCTAATGGACTGGTCACTGAAAAGCTGAGTGGTGATTTGATGGACAGTGTTAAAGGGTATCAAGTGACAGAGGGAGACCTTGGCAGCCAAGAGTAAAGCACTACTCTCCAGGTGAGGGAGCCTTCTGGAAAGCTGGACCAGCTGCGTGCCAGAATGGGTATCAAGCAAAAGGAAACTCACAGGCAGGAGGTCAAACAGATTAAGCAGAATCATGATCTCGTGAAACAGGCAGCACAACTGAGAAATAAATCAAAGCAGAAAACCGATGCAGAAAAATTAAGCAGACAGAGGGCAGCAACACTGAAAGGAGCTGTAAAGAGGACCTCTGTACACCCGTGCGACTTAAAGACTAGAGGCGCTGTACAGCAGCTTTGGCTGACAGTCAGGCTGTAATCTAGCCTGAGTCACCCTTTACAATTTTTCTTTAAAGTTCAAGACGCTTCTGAAATCTTCAAGGATTGGTTCAAACTAAGGAAGCCTCAGTGCTGAGTAACAAATTCAAAACTCACCACGTAATGCAGCACACGATAACACCTGTGAACCAAGACACATTTGATGGGCAAGACCTCACTGGATTACAAATCTCTTCAGGCCTATCTTGAACTGAAGCTTTGCAACACCTCACCATTGTGCTCCTTCTCCCTTAGGGGGATGTGTGTGAAGCCAGCTAATTCCCCTTTTCATCACTCTGCCCACCCAAACGCACACATTTCTACCTGATGCCAAAACGCAATGTGCCCCCTTGTGCAGATCCCCTGTCCCTGAGGCTTCTCTAAGCCTCGAGGTAGTTTCACCAGCTTGCCTCCACTGCTACTGTTGAAGTACTTACAAGCTCTGATCACGTTGTCTAGGCACACTGAAGTCACCACTTGGGGATGACAACATCAATGCAGCTTCTGCAATGGCCATAAAATAAAATACATTTGACGAGAAGCCCTCTCACCTCTGACCTGAGGAAATCTTACAGGCTTCCCACGTTCAGTCCACATAGTTTTTCCAAATTATCCCCATTCCATGAAATACATATTTATGAATTGAAGTGTAAGCACATGCTTTTTCTTCCTGCTTCCCATTTTCAATACATTAGCTATTCACAGCTATTCTTGAAGGCAAATTGCAACACAAATATTGTTCCAGTCACAGCCATCCATTCTGTTATGCTAATACAGAACAGGCAGTACAAAAAGTTGAATTCCTCAGCTGGTGTAAACAAAATGGAAGTAATAAATACGGTTACAGCTTAGGACCTTTGAATGGCTCTTGAATAGCCCAGATTATGAATTGCTTGAGATGGAACCCCAGGAAATTGAATTTACCCTTACTACTGCTACAGCTCACTTGCCATAGCTCCAAGGAATGTCTCATTTGTAATAACAGATCAGGGAAGAGTTCCAGCAAAAAGAACTGAAGAGGCTTTAAAGAGCTGGAGGAAGGAGGATTTCCTCATCCCCAAGCAAGGGCTCCCTGGTATCTCCTAAAATGAACTTGGCTTGAACAAGACTAAGACATGAAACATTGTCATTATAGGCAGTAGAGACCCCCAGAAGGTTAAAAAAAAAAAAGATTAAAAAAAAAATCAAGAAACATAAAATAGTGAAAAAAAAATAGTGAAATAAGTCGTGTGCTGTTCCCAAAGGGGTAGAGGTGAGGGACGAGGAAGCCCACTCCTACCACCTGTGGGCATAGACCTGACATCCTGCGTACAGCAGAGATGGAGCTCACGTACCCCAAAAGGAGAAGATGGAAGAGCCATAGAAAGATGAGGAGTGCGCTGCAAGAACAGGAATCTGCTGGGCTAGGGCAACACAGCTCCAACCCGTTGGCAGAAAGAAGCAGGAGGAGCATAGCATGTTACAGGGAACTGCTGCTGAGCTGTAGAGCCACTACAGGGGGACAAGCAGAAACGTTCACGTGCACCAAAAGTAACTTGGCATTGCCTGCCAGTTCTGAGTACCTGTGTCAGCAGGTACTATCTGATGGACCAGAACAACCTAGCATCCACTAAGGAGAAAAGAAATAAATTAAACACAACATTATTTAAAAGAAATAACTAAAAAGAAAAAGACATTTCATCACGACTTGCATCCCCTCCCTCCTGTAACTCTCAGTACCTCCATCCTCTTGGTAGCACCTCTCTGGAGCAGCCTGCACCTCCCGAGCATCCCTCCTGCCCAGCTGAGGGCATCTCATTTACAGAGGAGCACAGCCCTGCCTCTCCCAGCTGTCTTTGGTTGACTTGGCTGTTAATTGCAAACCACTGGCTTTTCCCTCACCAGCCTCAGAGTTTCAGGGTTTCTGTGGTCCTTAAAGCCTGGCTGCTTGAACAAATTTTAGATTCTGCTAACTACAAATACCCAAGTTTGAGAGTCAAACCTCCTCCCATGTGCTGAAAGGCACCATCCATTTTTGAAACACTCTTTTGCATTTAAAAAAAAAAAAAGCACACACAAATTTGTTGAGGCCAGGCTCTCAACCCCGCGTGGTTTGCTTTCTGCGAGCAGCTGTGGGAGGGAACTTTTCCTGAATACAAAAAATACGCAGGGAAAATGAATTTCAGAGATGCACGTTGCTTTGTTTACAGAAACCAATTTTAAAATGAGCCCTCAGCATTCACAGCGAGACCTGCTGGGGGAATGCTGAAAAGATGTTGAAATATTTTCCTCGATACATTTTTGATGAGGTTTGTAGTCAAAAACTTCAAAACTGGAAAACTGGCTGTTTTCTTTTGAGCTCCAGATAAGATTGTAAATAACTTAAAAAAAAAAAAAAGAATTTTAATCCTTAACATCTCCTTTTAAGAGACTTTTCAGAACTCCCACTAATAGTTTTTACCCCGTATATATATATACCTGTGGGCTGTGGCCAGTTGTATTTCCTTGTCTATATTTACATGCTTGGGAGAGGTGGGATCGCTCCCAGGGCTGAGTGAGCCCTCGGCAGAAGAATGGGTATCCTTGCTACGGTCCTACATTTAAAAATCTGCTCCAGATCTTCAAAAAAATCTTCCAGGATGCCAACGAACACCATTCGACCCCTAGTGCTAATAACCTTCTCAGCTGGCAGGGCTGCTCATTTATCTCATGCTCAGCACCTTGGGGCCCATGCACAGAATATGCCTGAAAACTCCCCAGCACCCATCCTCAGCACTGTCACCGCTGCTGCCAACATTTTCAGTCTGAAACTCGGCTGCAGAAAGGAACTGTGGTAGAGATGGTGCCGAGCCCACTCGTGTGGAGATCTGTATCTAGAGATTGCCTGTCAGTCTTGCATCGAAGAGGCAGTGGGGGAAAAAGAGCTTAATAACCATGCAGAGGAAGGGGGAGGAAGGATGCAATCCCGGTGTGCCCCATCAGAGCGCAGAGAGGCGAGAGGCACCCTGCTCCTCCTTTTGTAGTGAGGAATGCCTGAGAGCTTACAGAGGCTGGTGCTGCAGCAGCTGAGATTTCATTACTTTTTCACCAGGTTTTCTGCCTGGGATACTGACAACTGTCAGAAACTTGCCTGGAAGCAATAAACTAAGCAAAAAAAAAAAGCACAAGCGAAAGGCACAATTGAAAGTCATATCTGAACAGGCGAGACACCGTGCCAAAGCAGTCAGCAGCCCAGTGGATATTTTAGACTGTTTAATCCTTCAAAGATATGCCAAATATATATCTGCAAGTCCTCAGCAGACAGCTTTGCTTCAGTGAGAGGCTCACGCAAAAGAAAAGCAACGTTGGTGCCTTCCTTTTGCTGCAGCTTCTAATAAGCAGAAGTTATAATTTAAATTAATAATTGTCATACAGTGGAGATAATTGGAGGCCTAAGGACCCTGTTCCACAGCCCAGCAAGTAGCGTTCCTGAAATGTAAAGCTGAATCACTTTATGAGGAAACTCCCCCATGTTGGGGGTAGTGGGCAGCCAGCAGGGCTGGGGCAGTGGCTCCCCAGCGCTTTCCCTTTGGTTTCTGGTACCATTTCCTGGCCTGTCTTGCTGGGCGATGCCCCAGAAGGCAACGTGCAGCAGCCTGAGAAACGGGGTGATGCTGAGGTGCTGTGGCTCTCGCTGGTGCGATGTTTTACCCCGCTGCAGAGATCTGCTCCCCTGCTGCAAACCTGCATGAGCCCAGCCCCAGGAGGCAACCAGAAGCACCAGCACCATCTCAGCTGCGTGTCTGCTGCTGAAGCCAACGGAGGGAAAGGGGCTGACTGCCGCCACGCCGTGAAACCAGATCGCTGCCGGGGGAAAGGTCCTTCCTTGAGGCTTTTCCCTCTGCTGGGTAGGAGGCACCGAGAGCATTTTGCACGCTCTATTTCCCTGCCTGCTCGAAGCAAGGCCAGGGGCTCGGATGTTATTCTGAATTGCTTTTTTTTTTTCCCCCTTCCCTGCAAATATTTAACCACTGCATTTTCCTCCTGCCAGCCAGCTGACAGGAGCAGGATCCTGGTGCAAAGCGCAGGCCAAAAGGACAGAAATATATGTGCATTCCTTCGAAGTCCATCAGCGATGCAGGGCTGAGCCGTCGCTAGGGTTTCTGAGCTGGCTGGGAACCAGGAGGGACTGGGGGGAGACCTGCACCCCGCCCCCTTCCTGGCCACCGCTGCAGGGTTTTGTCGCGGTGTTTCCTTCCGATCTCTGCCGCCCTCTGCCGACGCAAAGCCGAGGCGGAGAGGAGAGCCCCTGTGATGAGCCGAAGCGTCAGGATTTCTGCTGCAAAAGAGAATTCTCATCCTCGTTAAAACGTCAGCGCGGTCATCACAGCCGGTGTTTCCTTGGTCCCCAGCATTAACTCGGAAGCCATGAAGCACATCCCTCAGGGCGGCATTTCTTGTTTAATCACGCCACAGTGATTAGGAGTTCATTCATCATCCCTGCCTTGCATGAAGCAAATACTGGTTTAACCAACTTACAGATAAGTAGGGGAAAAAGGGGGGGGGAGGGGGTAAGAAATGGGTTAAAGGGGCTTGAAACTGGGCCCCTGCACGTAGGATTTTGCCCCTGAATTTCTCCCTGCACCTCAGGAGCCATTCTGGGAAACTTAGCCCTGAGCCATCTACGGCTGCTAACAACCCCAAACTGACAAGGGGCCTCTGCTCCCCATCAGCAGCGCCGTGACGGGACTGCCCCTCGCACAGGCTTGTCCAGGCCCTGTGCAGGTGTCATTTTTAAGTAAGTTAAGAGAAAAGCTGGCTTTTTGAGAGGGAGAGAGAGAGAAACACAGTGACAAGCAAGCATGGATGGAGTCACACAGCTATGTGTGCGTATCAGGCATCAGCATTTCCTGAGCGCTGCTGTTCCCATCACCTGCTGCAAAACAGAGGCTTAAACCATGCATAGTCTGCTTCGCTTCTGCTGCGTGTGCAGAGCCCAAGGAGGAGATAAAACCCCTCAGGCAGGCTCCTGTCTGCAGGGGCAGACCAAGAGTCTGGTGCCCAGCAGGAAAAGCTCCCCCAGACACCTGCTGGAGAGCCACAAAATGCCAGCAAGGCTGCTCCCGCACGGATCCGCTCAGTCGTGGGAGGAAGGCAACGCAGCCCTGTGGAGAACGCACCAACACAGAAATCCAACCCCTCGCTTCCCTCCTGCATCTCTAGGAACAATCGCTTCGTTCCTCGACACTTGAATTTCCCCCTCTGAAAAGCGAGAGCATCATTTCCATTGTAAAGCAGCTTGAGAGCTGTTGGTAACGAGATTTATGATTATTGAAGAGTTATTTAGTACGGCTTTTAGATCCTGCATCATTGATTTTGCTTTACAGACTCAGTGGCTCCTGCTGCTATTACTGGTTAACTCCTGCCAGCCACTCGGTAGCTTCTGGATGTTGTTTCCTGAGCAGGACCCAGCGTGCTCGGAGCTGCACAGAGAGGAGCATCTGCTGTGACCACCAGAGGATTTAGGCAAAATTAGGTCTTGAGTATTTCTGATGAGCTCTGTGGACAGTGGCAGGTGATGGCAGCCCCTAGAGCAGGTCATTCCTCATCGTTCCTGCTGCTTGTAGGACCTGCAGCCCCTTCAGCACCCCTGGGCAAGCTCTGCCACTCTGCACTTCTCCTCTGTATAACCCCTTGGGATGGTTGCAAAACAACAGTGCAAAGGGAGGTGTCCTGTTCAGGTTACGGTACATGGTTTCAGGTGAGGAGGTGGGCACGCACCTGGCACACACCTGCTGGCTGCAGGACTTCATTAGCTTGCGTGACTTGGATGGCAACTAGCAGTTTTCCCTCTCAGCACAATCTATACCATGTGGCTTAGCGGGGCTAATAGCAAACAACAGCAACGACAAAGCAGGTTTGCCACAAGCAGATTGCCTGAACGTCCTCTGTGTGCACGTTTCTGGGCATGTGAAGGACAAGATCCTGAGTCACCGAAGAGAAAGGTCTCGGGAAGCCCAGATAAAACATGAACCACTCAGCAGCATTTCTGCTGTGTTTACACAGCTGTCGTTCAGCCATACTCACCAAACTAAGTCTCCTGCTAAGTAGCCAAGCTGCCAGTTCATGGTCTGGTGTGAAACAGCACAGGTTCAGGATTGGTGCTGCCCATGCTTCACCTCTCTGGCCATCAGTGCCTGGTCCTCACCGAAATCCCACAGCCATAGTTGCATGCACCAAGGAACCTTGATGCTCTTGCAGGTGATGCCCTGAGGAAGGCAGAAGATGCTGCCAAAGCCTGAGGTGCAGATTGTGCCCAGCTTTCCACGGGCAGGTGAGGAAGACCATGTACACAGCCCCATTTCTGTAGGTGATAGGCTCAGCAATGCTTCTGACACATCCTCTGAATGCATCATCCCCAAATGCATCATCCTACCTCATGGTTGCTTTTAACCCCAAACAAAATCCCAAGCAGGAGCTCAGAGCTTGGCTTCCAGCCCCCAGAGCTGGGTTTTCATTCAAGCACATTTCTGTTTTGCTCTGACCCCCATTCACAAAGCGATGCAGGACAGACGGCGTCTGCAGACAGGAGACGTCGCGGCAGGAGACGTGAAAGCGGCCTCGTGGTACCGGGAGATTTGGCGTGTGCTGGAACATCTCCGCAGCAGCACTGAGCCCTTTCCTCTTCAGGACACAAGAAATCATCGTTGAGCCGCACTGACAGATTTTGATTTTCATATACTGGGTGAGAATGGTCAATTCTTAATATGGTAATTGAAGTTCCTCTTTAATAAACCAGCATAAAGCATTTGATGGCTCCCGGCTAGCATCCAGTGTAACTGAAGTTCAGATAAAGGCATCGACAAAGAAACATCTATTGCATCTAATGCTTATTGACCAGATATAAAAGCAGCAGGCTGTGGCAAGAGTTCTCCAGAGAGCTCGCTGCTTCAGCTCCGGTGGGGGATGTCTTTGCATTTTGGCTGGCGCTGCTGTGCTGCACGCAGCGAGCGCCTTTGCAGCTCCCGTCTCCCCACCGTGAGATCTGAGCTCCTCCGTTTTTTCACCATCCACTCCCATCCATTACTGCGACAGCAGCTGGAAGCGGGGCACGAGGCAGCCTGCCTCGAATCAGGCAGCAAGGCTTGGCTTATCACCACCGAAACACGGCTCCCTGTGTTCATTGTTAGGGTGCCACGCTAATTACTACATCCGAGGGGGCTGTGGGGGCCCGTGCTGCTTTAGCGCGAGTGCAGCGGAGAGGGGCCAGGTGGAAGTGTGATGCTCGATCCCGTTGCTTTATTTAACTCCAGATTTCTTTGCCTCCCTACAGCAGCAGCTTTCTGCCTGCGCTCCTCTAACGCTCTCTCCATCGCAGCCCCAGGCATCACAACAGCTTTGATTTCTTAAAGACAGACAACTATATTTGTACTGAATTATTTTTACCCGCAAATATCACAGATGTGAAGACGGTACAAGAAATGAGATAGTCTTAAAAAAACCAACCCCCACGCTTAGAGCCCTGCCGTTGCAAGCCACTTGTGAATAATCTGGAGTTTTCAGGTCAAACTAAAGGCTCGAAAATAACATTCTAACATCGTCTGATGGCAAAAGCACAGTGGCCTATTCCTGCTGTAATTTTTGCCGGAGAACAGACTTTCTTGGTTTCTGCTACCTGCTTTCATCTTCCCTTTGCACTGCTTTAATCCTTTGTGCCCTCCTGCCGCATTGCAACTGCTGAAACCCATCTGTCCTGCTCATTTCTCCTCTTCCCCATTGCATCCATTCCTCCCCTCCTCCTGAGCTGCACCCAACGCTGGGTTCCCATTCCTTCCCCGGGATGAGCACCACTCTGGATTTCTCCTCCACTCACAGTGGTGTTTCCTCTACATCACTTCCAGTGCCGTGTGCTTCTCCCTCTTGCATCTGCCCCTTCCTCCCTACAGTCGTCGTCTTTTTTTGTCCCTCCGTTCACTAAAACAGGCAGCCGGTTGGTATTCCCACCCGGAAGGAAGAGCACTAGGCTCCATTCTCGGGTACGGTTTTGAATTCCCATCGCTAACACAGCCCGTCTCCTCCGGTTACCCAAAAGGGAGCTCAGCAGACGGGTTTTCAGCTGCCAGCTAGGAAGCATCCTCGGGAGTATTCTCTATTTCTGTCGATAGCTCCTCCATTGCTGCCACCACACACTGAGATCATATATCCTAGTACTTTTCCAGGGGAAAAGACGAATTAGCTAGAATCTCGCGACTTTCAAATGGCAATCCTAAATTATCTCAAGGCTCACAAGAAGCAGCACAAGTGCAGCAGCAACCTGACACGGGCCAGCTTTGGTGCCCAGTATCTCAACACAATACCACCACACGCCACATCTGTCCTGAGCAGCCGCCGGCACAGACCGAGCCCAGCTCAGGGACTAACTGGCCTCAGTGGGCATGTTATAGGGTGGCCTGTAGGCTAAGGGAATGACATCTGCATCTGTACCAAGGGACGGGAAGGGAGCAGCTGTTGATGATACTTCACGGTATCCCGTATGGTGCTACCTTTTGGATTTGTGACCAAAACAGTGCTGATGACACACCGGCATTTTAGCTGCTGCCGAGCAGTGCTTACACAGTGTCAAGGCCTTCCCTGTTTCTCCTGCTGCCCTGCCAGCAAGTAGGCAGGGGGTGCACAGGAATCTTGGAGGGGACATAGCCAGGACAGCTGTCCAAAGCGATATTCCATGCTGTGTGACATTGTGCTTGCCCCGCTTGGCATTATAACTGGGGGGAAGGAGAATAAACTTGGGGGTGACATTTAAAGTGACATCATTTATCTTCCCAAGTAGCTGTTACATGGGATGTGATGAAGCCCTGCTTTCCTAGACATGGCTGAACATCTGCCTGCCAATGGGAAGCAGTGAATGAGTTCTTTATTTTGCTTTGCTTGCGTGCAGAGCTCTTGCTTTATCTATTAAGCTGACTTTATATCAACCCACGAGTTTTCTCACTTTTACCTTCCCGATTCTGTTCCCCATCCCACTGCGAGTGGGTGAGCATGCAGCTGCACGGTGTTTGGCTGCCTACCGGGGTTAACCCACAACACAGTTGCAGTCAGGAATGTCTCAAGGAAACTGGTAGCTTTTAATGGGGTGGGGCACATGCAAGCATTTGTCTTATTGGCAGGATTCCAATTTGCATCTGTGCTGCTAAAACGCAAATGCAGCTGTAGACCAGCTGAAAGCTCTAACTCTTATAATATGCCTGACTGAGTGACCTTGGCCACTTTGCAACTATAACAGGAGTCCACTGGGTTCCTACCTTCAGGTCAGGCCAGCAGGATACACATGGAGGCTGCAACATGACCAAGCAACCCAGTTCCTCTGGCCTAGGGTTTCAGGGAGCACTGCCTGGGTTGACCAAGGGAGGTGAGGGCAGGTGTGGGAGGACAGGCAGCACAAGAGGCCCTGCAGACGTGTCCCTGCCAGAGCTGTCAAGCCCTCCTCCCTCTCCTTCCGCTCCCCGCAGGCAGAGGCCCCTGCTTCCCATCCACTGGCCCTGGCCCAGGCTTGCAGGACACCTGTGGTCCCACAGCTCTTCACCTGAGGCTTTGCAGAGACCTGCCCACAGTGCTCTGGTTGCAGCATTCAGCCACTCTCCAGTGCTCGCTTCCTGCTTCGCCATCTGCTTCTAAATATATTCAGTTACTGCAGTATTTTGCAGGGGCTGTTGGTGCATAGAAGTAAGCAGGTTTAACAATCGCCATCATGCTGGATTTCTGAAAAGCCAAATACTACGTGCAGCATTCCCTTCGGTGAGTTTAAGTGCTCTGACCTTTACGACTCCACAGAACCCTGGGAGGCAGGGAAGGGAAAGTGTGGAGAGGAATAAACCCACCCACTGCTGCTGGTGCTGCTGCTACCTCCCCCGTGCCCCAGGTGGCTCCTCTCTTCTGTGTGGGTTTGGCCACGCTCTGCAGACATGCTGGATGCACCACGCTCTGAGGCCAAACCCCATGGAAAGCACCAGGGCTCTGCCCTCAGGGCTCAGAGGGCTGTGGGTAAGTCACAGTACAGGAGGAGAGATACCTCTAGATTCTTTCTGTATTAACTCACTGTCCTGTATGTCGTATAAAGAAAACTATCACGGATGGAGCTGTGTCTCTGCAATCACCAGCCACGTGCCCGAGCTTCACCTCCCTTTGGCAAAGGTGGGATCCAAAGGACAACAAAGGTAACAGACACCTCCCCGAACTGTTCAACCGGGCTCTTTGCCTACCTGCACATCACTAAAGGTAAAAAGAAAATCCCTTCTAAAGACTGGCTGTAAATGGCCATACACATAACCTACAATTACATATATGTATGTAAGCTTTATAAATATATATATACACAGTCTTTGTTCACACACACATTAAAGCCTTTGGTAGTGTTGATTGATTCCTACAGGCTGAGCTATTTGGATTCCTTGAGATAAGACTTCGGCACCTAATTGTATTCACTGCACTGGGGACATTACGCTACGACATTGCTATGAAAAACCTCCTATTTTTCAATAGTTGAAACTCTTAAGGCCTTAATCTGGTTAGAGGGATTTAGAAGCTAGATTGTGATCTGCAGCATGTTGGAAATAGAATTGTTTTTTTTTTTCTAACTCCCTAAAATAATGATTTGAAAAGGAAAGAAAATCCCACCACTTCGGCAGGCTTCTCTTCTCCATGTCTGCATAAGGCATGCTCCGGCAGCCGGGTGCCACCCTTCTGGTTTCCAGGAGCTCCGTGGCATTTCAAGGCAGTATTGCAGAAAACAGATGTATTTTTATGGTAATCATTTTAACACCTTTGACATTGTTTTGTAACTACCTTGGATCCTGTTACGCTTCACAAAGCTGGAGAGAGAGATGAGGGCTGACAAGTCTAAATTTAAGGAGCAGGGCAGACCTGATTCACTTTCTGGCACTGTTGCTGGGTCCCTCTGCAAGCGGGTAAATCACCAGTGTCTGTGCAATGTCTCAGCTTCACACAGGTTGGCCCAGGAGCCCTTCTTGCTTCAGCCACGTGTGCCAGGAGAAGCTTTCGTGGTGAGGAAGTCAGTGGCATCCAGGCACGAGGCAGAACGTCCCCACCACACGCACATAGGGTTGAGTCTGAGGCTGTGGCTGCTCAGGGCTAATGCAAGATCTGCCCAGCAGTAGGTTGTGTGGGCAGGCCAAGCCTAAACTCAGTGCTTTGCTGCAGAAATGCCTGTGCCAATGCATGCCTCAGCAGCAGTGCCTGCGTCTGACAAGTGCTCTGTTTACAAGATCCACATATTAGTCTGTCTTCCTTACGCCGCAAGTATTCACCAGGTCCTTTTAGAGGGAGGAAGTTGATGGTGAGTTGATGATAACACCTGCAACGTGAGTTTGCTGTTAATATTTCTGTGCTGTGACTTCTGCCACGTCCAGTGTCAGCAGTGCTCCTTGGAGAGAGTCTCCTCCAAAGCCATCTGCCTGTGCGGGTGATACCTCACGTACCTGGTAGGAAACGAGCAGAGAGTCACGGCTGCTCCCTTCCCCCCTGCCCAACCACCCGGAGCCAATAAAGGCTAAGCCAGGCTAAGGAAACAAATATCAGGCTGGAATACCAAAGATCTCACTGCCCTGAAACTAAGTAAACATCTTTAGTATTTACAGTACCAAAGTTATATTGGAAAGTGTTCCACAGAGACACTGACTTAACGGGAAGTGTTAGTGGGATTTTGGCTAGCACGTGGACTTAAGCCCCTGCCACAGAGCCTGCTGCCATCTCCTAAGGAGAGGAGGGCCAGGGACGTGCAGACCCCAGCTGCCTGGATAAGAAGCAGCAGAGCATTGCTAAGACCTGGGAAAAAGCCTGCTCCATTGACCCCATTGCCCTCCTGCTCATCACGTTGCCAAATCACTCGTGGCATAATAGCCCACAGCCATGGGGCCTCACTGCCCCGGCACCCAGACTTCCCCACCACACCACGCCAGCAGCTTTGCTCCATGCACGGGGCAGGGGCTGGCTTGGATTTGCTCTCTCCTGGCTGCCAGGAGGCCAGGTCTGCCCAGCCGTGGGGCTGAACGCAGGACGTGGCAAAATCTGAGGTTGAGCCACTCATGCTTCAGAGAACAGGGGAAGGCAATGATTTACCTCTCACTCACTACACCCCAAGTCCTCTGTGACCATGTTTTGCTGGAGCTTCAGGCCCTCCGATGGCTTCAGTCCGCAGCTGTGGAGCTGCAGGCTCTTGCTGCAGCGTCAGATCAGTATTTCCCAACGTGCTCCTGACTGAGCCTCGGGGCGCAGCACGTAGCAGACAGAGGCTGCCGTGCCCTGCTCGGCAAGCTGCTTTCCCTAAGTAACTCTCCTCCCAGCATATGTTATTACTGAATCTCAAACAATCGGGTTTTAGGAGGAAGGCAAGAAAAAGAAAGGCCTTAAGGGATTTGCTTTGTTTCTGGGGAAATCAAAGACTGTGAGGAACCAAGACAAATAACCCTCAGCAGAAGCGTGGAGCAGCTGCTCCGCACGCAGCACCCTTTCCATACCGCTCACTCTCAGCAGACCACACAGAGGACATGCAGCCCTGTCCCAGGAGCCTCACGCCTCTCTCACAGAGCAAGCAGCAGCCCACCTTCCCCAGCATCTCATTCCCAGCCCTTCCTTTTGCCCTCTAAATGTACACGGATGGTTTCAGCTGCCAGTCCCTCTTCACTCCCCCCAAATCCTCCTTCCCCAGGTCTCTGCAGGCTCACCACCCCCAGGGAGAAGCTGCTCGCTGCTCCAGCACCATGTTTGTGGTCTCAGCTTTGAAAGATGGTCAGGGCACTCTGAGCTGTGACCCAGGGGACTCCCACACTGAAAGCTGTTTGGTTTTTGTATCCCACACCTATTTTGTGCTGGGTGATGCTGGCCAGGGGAGCAGGGCTGCAGGAAGCAGCACAGTGAGGGGAGCTCCTCGGGCCAGCCACCAAAGCAGCGTCCCCCCCAGCACAGGCAAAGAAAGGAAGGAAAAATACCGTATTTTCATTCTGATATAAAAGCAAAACCTTCCTAGGCTTAGAGTTTCTTGACTCACTTTGCTCCTCAGACCCACTCCAGTGCTTCCAGCCCATCTTTGGGGATTGGTTGAGAAGGATTCCCCTCCTCATTTCCCAACAGGTAAAGTCCAGCTGTAAGAATATCCATGTTTATAGCTTCTAACCACATTGGAGCTACCAGCTCATCCCAGACAGGCTAGAATCAGGATCCTTCAACATCCTCCCTCTGCTCTGCCTTCCCCTCCTGCTATTCAGCACATCTGGTCAGCGAAGGAGCTCTTTGAGTTTCCCCACTTGGTGAGAGAGCATTCACGTCTCTGCTGCAGAACGGCGTGTAGGTGTTTTCTCATTGCCAGCCACCCCCTCAGCCCTCCCGAGGGGATGCTCACATCCCCTGAGCTCGATCTGTGTGCTCAATCTACAGACGCTACTGGCAGTCTGAGCATTTATCGCTAATAACACGATTTCCTGGGGAGCGGAGAGCGAAAGTAACCCAGACGGCCATAGGAACGAGCACAGACCTGAAGTGATGAATCAAAGACACACAGGCTCATCGAGTACCGCAGGGCTTACGGTAACCACCTCCTTTAAGGCAGAAAACCACTCCTGGGGTCCATGCCTTGCATTCCTCTCCAGCCAGAGAGAGAAAAACCTGCGAGTACTGACCAGGGGTGGACTCAAACTGCAGGATTTGTCCTAAAAGGGTAGCTTTCGGTCTTGTTTTGGCCCACAAAACTTTGGAGCAGAGCTGGCTGCCCAGCAAAGCTGCTGCAGTGCCTGCACGCCTGCACGGGGCGGGTGGAGGCGCTGAGGGGACAGCAGCTGCTGCAAAAGCAGAAAGGGCTGCACTGCTTGCAATTCGTTTGACTTACAAAATTAGTCCACAAAAAGCGGCCAGACTGTGGCTAAAAATGCTTACCTCCCTCAGTCTTCTGTAAGCTTAACATTAATAGCAATATTTTGTTTTATTTTTTTATTGCTTCCAATCTGAAACTTCACTTTCCAAATTCCAGCCCAGCCCAGCCTTCCACCGCTGAGTTACAAACCCTGAAATTAGACACCGAGGGATATGTGACTGCAATAGGAACGATGGCACTGCCTCAGCTCAACAGGGACAGGATCACAGCTTATAAATATCTTCAAGGTGACAGTATATGAGAAGGCTGAGAATTATGAACATTTTTAACAGATAGCAGGAGAGGGAGCATTCGCTTACAGGTAGTGAGGAAGGAAAATATCTGCAGCCAGGGGGAAATTCTTGGCAGGGAAGGGGTAGAGAAGCTCATTGCTAGAGGAACCTTGGGCCTTTTTCCTGCCACTCAGCTGATGCAAAGGATGATGGTGGGCAATGGGGCCAGGTCCCTTTGAATGGCCACGCCATGGCTTAGAGTTATAACCCAGGTACAGATTTATAACCCGAGGTACAGAAGGACAGCAGGCCCCAACCAGCCCAAGCCCACATAGCGTTGCCTTCAGCTTCCAATGAAAGGTCGCCAATACAAGTGCCCACTAAGTTTGGTTTATCTCCTCCACATGCAAGAGCAAAACCCACCTCCAGCCATCTCCACAGCATGAAGAAACTGAAGGTACTGGGCACCGAAGGTGCGTGTCTGCTGCTAGTTAATAAAGCAATCAAGTTACCAGCATCCCAACTCAGCGGTCTGCCATTGCATTTGCAGACTGAAAGAGTACAAAAAGAGGGGGACTGACTTTTGGGTGAGGGTTATCACGTTCCCTTGATAAGCTCTGTGACAGCTCGCTGCTGCTGCTGCACATTTAGACCTAGGCAAGCCTGCACAGTGCTTGCCTTCAGCACACAGGGTGCCGGGCTTGCGCAGATATGCGTGACCCACACTTAGACGCGCTGTGTAAGCTGTGGAGTGCTGCTGCCTCCCGGCCTGGTGCTTCTAAAAGGTGGAAATAAAACATTAGAAGAGACCACATTTTCTTTCAAGGACTTAGCAGGTCGCTTGTATTTCTTTGCAGCTTTTCCAGCTTACAGCTGCAACACAACAGCCTTCAGCAGCAGCACAACAGCCTCTGGGCCCGCTTCAAATCTATGATTTTCTTCACAATTTTCCACAGCAATGCTTCACGCTGTCTGGTTATGTCTGCGTCCCCATCATCCTGCGTACATCTGGGCAGGAGGGAAGGGCTTGGGCAATGCTTCCAACTGCCCTCGGCTTCGCAAGCAGCTTCGAGACTGCTTCTTTCACTACGGCTTCAATGTTTCTCTCCTGTTTGAGAGTCTCAGCACATGATGCTCTACTTTGGCTAATTAATTTTTAAAGAAGCTTTGTATATTAATGCAAATTCTATTAGTGATGCCTCTTGGCAGCCCGTGTATTAAATGTGATGCCAGTAGCATGACAACACTTGACAGTCTCCACAGTGGTAAATCACATATATTATTTCATGCCCCTTTTAATGCTTTTAAGACACATCCTTAAAATAAGTCAGGACTGTTAGCATGCTTCTCCTAAAGCACAAAAATATTCCTTCTTAATTTAGCAAAGCGTATGTTCCTATTAGAGCTATAGATGCCAGATAAAGACTGGCACACACCATGTGTGGTGTGAAATGGCGAAGATGCGTTGCCTTCAGCGGGATTGCAGAGACCGGTATCAACAGAGACTCTGACTCGCTATTCCTTTGCGACTGTAACTTGATATTCCAAGTTGGGTGATCATCACCGGGGGTTAATCACAACATCTAATAGCAAGCCCCTCTACGCTACAAACTGTTTTTGTGATATGGGTTCAAAAATCTCTGCTCGCGTACCAGCCACTAAAGAGGGACAAAGGGAGATGCTGTGCAAGTGAGAACCACTGCTCGGGAGAGTTCATAGCACGAAGCTCAGTGCCTGCACTGGCTGCCTCGGATTCCACCACTTCATGTTAAAGGAGAAAGATCTGCTGACAAGTTGTATCCCACAGTTAATAAATTGTGCTGACTGCTCGTCATCCAGCAGACCTTGGACACAGGAAGGGCACCGGGCAAGATTCACGCATAGATGATCAGAAGCAGGAGGTGTTACAAAGGAACAGGAAAACTAAACAGGGTCAGAGCACAGATGAATTGAACATCTCAGGGCCGCGTTTGTGGGGTCAGCAGGGCTGAAAGCCTGGGATGGGGCAAGCAGCAAGAGGAGAAAGGAAAAACAGGGGGAACAGGAGCAGCTTTGGAATGGACGTGGACACAGCTGGCCCCACAGGATAAGATGTGAAGGACCCTTTAAGCAGTGGGAATGTGTTAGACCCCAGAACAGAAACAGAGGCTGACAATCACCACATAGCCCCCTCCCCTGAAAAAAAAAAAAAAAAAAAAAAAAAAAAAAAAAACATTGGCAAATGCCCTCTGCCTTTCCGTGCCTGGTCCAGGTATTCAACATTTTACTGCTCTGCTAGTCCATAAAAGTAAAACTAATCAAAAGATCTCAGTCCCACATGGGTGTTAAATGTGATGCCACACAAGAAAACTTAGTGATTTCTATCTTTTTTTTTTTTTTGCATATAAGGAAAGACATGCACAGAGGACATGGGAACACTATTAATTAAGCTTTCAGAAGCTGGGACATGCCAGAATTGAGGCCAGGCAGGTAACCTTAACTCAGCCCTCCTGGCATCGTACCAACCTTGAGCTGCTCGGTCACAGCCTGGTCTTTGTCCTGGCTCCCTGCTGCACTTCCCTGTGAAATACTGGCTGTTTTGCTCCAGCAAACGTTGTCTGCCATCTCCTGCCTCTGACTTGGTAACCTTAGCATCCTTCAAATGAAAGGGGCAGATCCACTGATAAGGTCAAGCTGCTCTCTCTCCCTGAGATCTCTGTGGTTGCTCAGATGACTTTACCTAGGTAAGACAGGTATTGTAACAGAAGGCAAGCAGGGCCAGCTGACAAAACACGGCCAGAAGATGCTAAGTGCCCCTGCGAAAATGATTTGTGACTGGATAACATTTTGCCTGTGTCAGGATCCAGCAAGATAAAATAGGTCGGCTTAGCTTTACGGCCGACTCCTGCTACAGATGGACCTTCTGGAGATGTTGCTGCCTGCAGACATCTTTGGTTCTGCGCATGATGTTTTTGCTTCCCCTTGCAGTTTGTCAGCTGTGACGAATAACACTTGCAAACACCACAACACCAGCCAGCGTGCTGTGTGACCGCAGAGGCAACTGCTTCTGCAGTGTGCAAGCTGCTAAATTTTTTTTTTAAAAAGCCACTTTTGCCCGTGTTCACTTGCATCTTCTCCATCCCCTTCCTCACTGAAAAGTAAATAAAACACATCCTTAGCCATGTCAAAAAAGAAGGGAGAGGGGAAAAAATAAAAGCATTGTCCTCTGAATTATCACTTCTGTTCACTGCTTGTAGACATGGCGATCAAAATAGTGGAGAAAAATTATCCGTACTTTCCCCAGCTGTAACTATGGCCTTTCCAATGCCAGCACCTGCCCTTCCCTCACCCTCCTCGCTCTGAGGCAGACGTTTCTTTTCCACTCACTGAGATCTGATTGGTGGCAAGAGACACTTTGGTGCAACATCCTATTCTGAAGCACATGGCAGATATGAGATATCAATGGCAATCATCCCACCCATAATGTCAGCCCTAAAGAGAGATTTAATCCTACGATATTTGAAGACTTCGCAAGAACAAGTTTCCTTTTTTTTTTTTTTAATTCGACTGTGGGATTTCCTGTAACTGAAATAGTCTTCAAATTATTCTTTCCTGTTGGAAGGAAAATTTTGCTTCACAAAACGTACAGTGATGCCTCAGAGCACTTCTCACCTACCTCCTAGGAACAAAAAGTCACCACGAGAAAAAGTGCAGGAAGCAGAGAACTTGCACACTGCAAAGACCAAATGTAGGTCAAGCCTAATCTGCTTTGAATATATTTTTCCTCTGCACTGAAGAACCAGAGGTCAGCTTCTCTGCAGGCCAGGCTGTTCTGGGAGGGAGCGTGGCTCTCCTCCACCTCTAGGCTCCTTTCTAGGCTGCAGTTCAAAGCAGCCCCAAGTCCTGCAGCCAGCAGCAGAGCACAGGAATTAAAGAGATCTCACCCTAAACACTTTGGCTTTTCCTGAAGGATGGGGATGCAAAATGCAGGTTTATCCCAGACAGAGCGTTCATACAGTAACTGAAGCTAACTCGGAGGTGCTCACACAGCTGCAACCAAACCTGCAGCTGCAGGACATGTGCTGCAAGGTGCTGGGGAGAGTGGCTCCCCATGGGTCCCAGCGGAATCAGCTCCACCATCAGGTCAGTGAACTTGCCTCTGCAGACTGTGCTGTGTTCATGCGGTGAACCAAGCTTGTCAACACCGCAGCAACGGACTTCAGGGACTCACTAAAGGCAACCTCCGTATCTCCATAAAGAGAGATTAAGGCAGCAGCAGCTGCAGTGAGGAGCGCTTGCCAACAGCTCATTCACAAAGAGCAAGAAGTAGGGAAAAATCATCCATCAACATTGGTGTGAGTGCTGGCTTGCTAAAAAGCTGGTGAACCTTGAAACCTTGGAAGCGGTGTATGGGAGAGTCTTCGAAAGGCCTGATCCAGTCTGCAGTCTCTGGAAGTGTCTGGCACAAAGGGAACTCAGCAAACAGCAGTTTCAGCAGTGCAGGGGGAAGCAATTCCTTCCGCAGCAGGAAGCAAAGGCTCCTGTGAAACACGAGAGTGGGAAGGAAAGAATATGAGACTTCAATAAAGCCAGCTTTATACCTCAGAGTTACAGGAAACTGCTTGGAAAGGAAAGCGAATGAAAACACAACTATCCTGGGTGCTGACTAGTGACTCTAGGGCTAGGAGGGCTTTTTTTTTTTTATTCTCTCTAAGGAAAGAGGATTTTGTCCAGCAAGGACAGACCCAACAACCAAACCAAAACCAGCTCTGTAAGGCAAAGGTCCCTTCTCCCCAGCAGCCGATGACAAGGCATGTGGTGGTAGCACAAAGCTGTGGCAGGGGAGGGTCAGATGGGGCATTAGGGACAATTTCTTTGCTGTGAGGGTGGCCAGACACTGGGATGGGCTTCCTAGAGAGGGGGCTGATGACCTGTGCCTGCCAGCATCAAGAGGCACCTGGACAATGCCCTCAGTGTGCTAACTTTTGGTTAGCCCTGAAGAGGTCAGTCAGCTGGACTCTATATTTAAAGGCCCCTTCCAGCTGAGCTATTCTAAAATGCTGAAATCCAGGAAAATCCATTGCCATCAGCCCCCTCCTCAGGTTGTTTGAACTTAATCCATCAAGGAAAATGAAGCAAGTTTCCTCATCCTGCCCGTGCCCAGCCTCTTCGCTGAATCCCTGCTGAGCCTTCCTGAATGTCTGTCAGTAGATGACAAAACATTTCTCCAAGTGCAGCTTACAGATTGCTGCACAAAAATAGTTTATTTGCTTACAGTGCTGGGGATGCAGCATTACAGATGCTTTCAAGTCACTTGATGTATAGTACGACTACAACACGAGCTACTGGAGCAGAAAGTCTAAAAAGGAGGCGGGAACAAAAAATTCAGGGTCCCTTTAATGCTATAAAGCTTTCGTGGTTTTTTTTTTTCTTTATTTTTTAGTTCCCTAATGTGACACAAGAAGCTGCTTAGGAGTGCAGGGTAACATGTGGCTCCTGCATGGATCCCTTTAAGGATAAAAAGAGATTACATAAGAAATTACTTAGAAATTACTACATTTGTAGTAAGAAATTACTACATTTGTAATACTCCAATGTTTCTTTGCATTTGTAGCATAACTTTCAACATTAAGCCCGAAGATCTTTCATGACTATCTTAGTCACAAAGTGGCTTTTGAGGAAGTTTCTGGATACTCTGTGAAACCCCAGAAGATCACGAATTAGGGCTGCCTACATCACAAAATTATGCTCATCAACTGAGTCAGCACTGGAACAAGATTAGCATTAACAAGACTTGATAGACAATAACAAGACAAATTTAAGGTACTGCAAAAAGTTTATTACGGTGCAGATGAACCGTGCAATGGTTGGCACTGGAAAAATTACTACAGGGTGAGTTATAAGCTAATTTTCAAAGATGTCTTGCATCAACTTCGAACACTTGAATGAAAAATGGGTGTTGCAGAAGTGAAAGGGTTTTGAGCCCAATTTTGCTTTTAGCTAGATGTGCTGTTACGGCAGCTCTTAATGAGATCTGGTCCTAGAGCTGAGGATCAGAGCAGTAACATGCCTTTTTTTTAAGAAAAAAATAATAGTGTTGATTCAGAGCTTGGTGGAGGAGTAAAGTTATATAAAAAGAGTTCTTAAAAAAATATATATTTTTTACACCTATATCTTGGTAGCTGTCAGCCTTTTGTAAGTTAAAACTGGTCAAGTTCTCCACGACCTCCTTCCCTGAAGTGACCCATTGCCATTTGGGATACCTTGGCTTTTTTGCCTGCCCCCCAAAGCCCCCTCAGAGAGCTATCTCTTTTTGGAGGATGACAGCCCTCAGTGCTTCTGCAGACCGCCTCCGCCAAAAGCAGGGACGGTATGACATCCACAGCCAGAGGTGACCAAAACTAGTGACCATTACAATGATATTTCTACTCCATGGCACCCCTGAGGCCTCAGACCTTTGGGGTGGGAACAGCTTCTGCCCCCAGAAGTGCCCCTTTGCTGGACTTACCAGTGGGGAAACATCACTCCCTCCAGCACTCCTCCTTTCAGCCTCCTTTCTCCAAAGCTGTTCTGCCTTGCTACTGTTTTGCTCCAATTTTAGCCATCTCTTACACGGCCGCTGAGAATCAGCTCCCCAGACCTCCCCTGGCAGAGCTAAATAAGTTGGTGCTATAGCAAAAACAGCACCATATGGCAGTTGTTTGATCTCTAAGCAGGAGTTACCGTTTTTTGAAAACTGATGAGCTCCTCCTGTCTAGAAAGTTCTCCCCCCTTCCCAGACACCGCAAGCTTGTTTGTGCACTGCACATGTCCCCGGTGGCCAGGATAGGGAAACTTTAGAGGTTTGTTCTAGGCAGTCACTAATTCCTGACACATGACCCACAAGCTGCAGTGGCAAGTATTGTTTTTGCAAGATGATCTGGGGTTGAGTTTTCCTCACCAGGAACATTTCCAGTCTTTGATTCTCAGGTATCCACAGCCAACGTTTTTTTTCCTGCACATTTCATGGGGTATAGACCCAAACTGCAGCCACTATATTTGCACATAACCTCAGGGACATTATATATAGAAGACAGTTTAACATTCAGCCACAAGATTGGGACATACCACATTGATACTCTGCTTTTAAGAGCCTCGGACATTATCTTAGCATAATTCTGCAGGCCAACAATTCTTGTTGAATGCATCTGTGACATTTGTAGCTATACCGAAATCACTGAAGTACAGCAGAAGGATTGAGCCTCTCCTGGGACGTGCTGCGGTGCTCACTGACCTGCCCCACAGAGCCAACAGGAGACAGATGCCCAGTTGGGTACGCTTCGTGTACCACACGCTGGCATGGACTGACTGCATCTGAAGCACAAAAAAGGATGAGCTGAGACACAAGGAGAGGGAGAGTAAGCATGATTTTCCTGCGCAAGATGCTGGCTCTGCTTTCTTTCTTCATGCTGTGCAACTATTTGCTAAAGGAAATCATTTTGCTAAGACGCTACACTTCCTTTGTGGAATTACTCTTTAAATGCTGATTCTCCATCTGGTGCACAGCTCCAGATTTTGAAAGATATTTAGGGACCTGGCTCCCAACAATTTCAAATAGATGTCTGAGTTGTTTTAAAAATTAAACTCCTCTGTCTTTACGTGCACATATGAGTTTAATTCCAGATTTTTAGCAGGGGGGAACCACTATAGAAGTCATCTGGAAGTCACGCAAGAAAGACTCAACCTTGAAACAGGACACAGATCATTTACCTTGAAAGGGAGGTTTCTGACCACATCTGCCTCCTACACAAGGATAACAGTGTGTTACGCCAAAGAGTTCACCTGTTTATTACAAACAGGTTCTCAAGCACAAACACATGAAAGACGAGATCTCTTCTCACCACGTGCTTCAGAAGAGGGCTTACTTTACACAAATTCACTTGCCTCTAACATCTGGCTCCCAGGAAGCTTGGCTCCGAGCCCTACAAGAAGTACCAACTTTCACACTAGCTGAGGTATGTGGAGTGAGTAGGAGTAGGAAACTGCCTCAGTGAGGACTTCCCTATAGGCAGCTGCCTGTCAAAGCTCCTATCATCTCGGGGGGTCAGGCATGGAACCACAAGGGTAGGGTAGAAAGGGCTGGAGACACCAACACAGGCAGTGCTCTCTGGTCTTCACCGAGGCTCCTGGACCTCCACCCCTCACCACTGCCTTCACTTTAGCCCTCTGACAAGTCTGCAAGTCACTGATTGGAAAGATGCCTTGACAATAAATAGTCTTGATAGGACTGAGCTGCTGACTGCTTCCACATTTTCTCCTTGTCAGTAACTTAGAAATATTGCACCTTCGCCATAGGAACTCCACGAGTTAAATTTCCCCAGACTGTTCATTTTTAAACAAGTCTTTTTCATCCACATATTTTCACACTCACACCATATTTATACATGCATTCACATTTTGAATCCTTCAGGTTCTATAATTTAAAGGAAGTTATTTTAAAGATTCTTTAAAAAGGAAACACTTTTTGAGTCATCTATCCATGAAGTTGAGCACATTCACTATCATGAGTCTATCCACAGAGGGCTCCAAGGGAGACCAAACCTAAAATGAATAGCTGTCCTAAAAACCTTTTGAGGTATGAACAATAATGGAAGACCAATCTGTAAGAATCTTTCAGGGCTGATGAATGACTTATTGGAAATTTGAACTAATCTCCCCACAGGTGAAGGTCCCAAGCAGCTTTCTTGTTTTTTGTATGAAGCCTGAACTCAGACATCATGGCAAAGGCACATAATGCACAAGCACAAGAAATGTAACAAATCACTGTAAGTCAGTCATATATTCTACTTTTCTGTCACCATGGGATCTTCCAGAAAATTGGAATCTCACTGCAGCTTTCATTTCTCATCACAGTTCCAACAAATTGCCATGGAGCTGATATGCGGCTGTTTTAAATTTTCTGTTGAAGCAACTAATGCAAGCCCATCGTTCACCCTCTGTATGAAAATTAAGATTCAGCACAGTGCCAAATTTTCTTTTTCGATATGCAGAGGTCTAAAAAGTTTGCTCCAAGAAACGATTAGCTCTTTCATTCACCTTCAGACCTGTTCATTCTGTCTTCCTTCACGCTACCCGAGTATTTGTGCACTGTCCCTGTCATCTCAAGATAGCACCAGCACAGACTGAACCAATTAAAACCACTTAAAACAACGTATTCAAGTAAGACTGCACCTTAACATTATTCATTTCCAGAGGTCATTAAATAAAAACCTTTCATATTTGTTTTCTTAATAGCTTTGTATGTTTTGCCATATTTGGGTGAAAACTAGCAAACTGCTGTATCTCATGAGAGTCCCGATGACACTGATAACTTTGACATACAGCCTACGTTCTGCTGGTGTTTACAGAGCGGGGCATTTTTGGTCCCGGCAGCCCCAAAAACACCCGTGTAACCATGTAAGCAGCAGTCACTGCCTGCAGACCACATCGGCACAACAGCTTGGGAAGGGCGCTGACAGCCCTCACCATGGCTCTGGAAAGAGCAGAGCATAACCCTGCTTTGCCCGTGGGAGCAGGCATTCAGGGAAGATGAGCAGCAGCCCATCCCTGGGGAGGCAGGGAAGCCAAAACTCCATCCTGGGGGAAAGCAACCCTAGTGGGCCAAGGGTACCACAGCTTCCATCACAAGCTCCAGGAAGAGGATTTTCTTCCTGAAGGCAAGGCTGCAGGACAGTGGCTGGAAGTGGCTGGCAGGTGAGGAAGAAACACTGCCCTGGGGAATAGACAGAGACCAGGTTAAAACCATATCCCCATTTTGGTGGATTTGAGGTCAGAAAGAGAGCCCTGGTCTTTCCTCATTCCCCTTCCTTCATGAAGGAAACGTGCTTCTCCTGGCCCTCCCAGGTCTGCAATATTCATTTCCTCCACACTGGGGTTTGATGCAGGACCAGGCGGTAGCTCCCAGCCAAAGTGAAGCCTGCTGGCCACCGCACAAGTTGCTTATGTACTGCTGTCCTCAGAGTCCTTTGTATAGCCACCGCACCTGCTCCCTCAGACCCAGGGGGAAGAACAAGCAGCACTGGTGGCCTGAGGGAGTACCGCAGTTGTTTTGCAGCAGCTCAGACTTGTTGTACTACATCCTCAGCTCACAGACTTCAGCTATGTCAAGCAGCAGAAATTCATCGCTGCCAGCAGGGTACTGCTGCAGGAAAAGCAACCTTGGCTTTGACAGGGCGGGAGGAGAGGAAAGAGAGCTGAGGATTTCGTGAATTGTGCTTTGCTGCTGGCCTCAAACACTCACACGGCAGCACCTCAGTGGCTCTCACAGCCTGCCAGGATTAGTTCTTTCCTGAGAAAGCGCTGCGCTTGGGGGAGAAGAGCAGCTGAAGGGACAGGAGACAATCCCAGAAATGCCATACCTCGCCCCATGTCTAGGGTCTACGGAAAGCTCTTCCTCCCCTTGTTGCACTCCTTGGTGTTAGAAAAATAAGTCAAGTGCCCGCTGAACAACCACACTGGGGCAAAGGAAAAAGCATCAAGAAGCACTGGCACATGTGCCAAGCCAGGGCTGTGGCAAATCCATGCTGCCACACAGCAGCGATGTGTTGAGCGTGGTGTCTTGTGCTTCCCATCCACGGCAGCCCCAGCCCCACTGATATATCTGCTGTTCTCCCACAGGACTCTGGTCACCATAGCTTTAAATATTTTGCTTCCTTCTAAGCATGGTATCCAAGAAGGAGGCAGCTGAAGAGCACAGAGGTCAGGGATTTTTCGATTCAGACAGGTTATTTTGTTAGCAGGGTACATCACTGCTCTCACCCGTTGCCTCCCGCCTCCTTCCCCTCCCTGTCCTTCCCCCACAGGACACTCCTGATGTTTAGGCACTAATGAAGCAGCTTATGGGACTCTGAGGACCACTTATCAGAAATTCTAGATCTATTTTAAAGGCCTGTTTCATTCACAATTGCAAAAACTTCTCTCCTAAAGGTACTCCTCATCAACTGATTTATTGGTTAGAGTGGATGCAATTTAGTTGAGAAGTAGAGAAATGTCTCTGCTGTGTTACTATAAAGAGAGGGGGTGATCAATATTCACCTGCATGCTTGCCCACCACCCACAAGGACAGCTGCTCCAACACATGGGAAGAGATAAGTAGGGCACAAAACAAAGATTGCATCCTCTCACCCCCTTTATAGGGCAAACAACTTTTAAAAAGGCAAAAGAGAAAGACTGCTAGAGCAGTGCAATCGTAGCCCGGAGTTTTCCCCCACCATTCACAACTCACCACTGCTGCTGAACAAGCCTGTGCCTGGGCGAGCAGCATAAAGGGGCACTGATGAATTGTATCCACAAAGCATGACTGGGAGCAGAATGAGGTTGCTTTTGGTAGGTTGTCCTGTACCTCGCTTAAGTAATTTGGTATCAGAGGCGGCTTTGGTGTTCTGCTTTCTGTAGGAGAGTCACAGGCCCACAGAAATAACAAAGACAGCAGTTACCTTTACATACACCAGCATTTTGAGGTTCTCAGCCAAACTAGACTCAAGAATGGATTTGGCCAGCTTGAAGGTTCAGACCTCTAACCTGGTTGGAAAACAACCTCACAGGCCTGATGTGCCCAGGGATTTGGGTTGCCTCAGGTCTATGATAGCTCCAGTTTTAATTTTGCCCTGTCTGGAAGAGGCAGATTGATGAGAACAAGGACAAGACACGTTATCGGGGGATGGTGGAACCAACATCACATCCCTCCCTTCCCAAGCTGTCCACGTATGACCCCTCATCAATGCTGTGTGCTCTGGAACTCCTCAGGCCTAGAAAGACTGTTTCAATGACTGAAAGAATCCTAAGAGATCTCTAAGGGAACAAAGCGATGGACGTGCCTGAGCCATGCTACTTCTGAAGACTCTACAAGTGAAGTAATCTGTGCAGTCTGCTCTAGTGAATCACAGGGAACAGAGGCACCTCTGTTAGCTGGTCTGCCAGCACTTCAGAGATCAATGCAAGTAAACAGACAACCGTCAAGAACAGGGAGGGGGGAAGTGTCTGGATTTTCCCCAGAAAGTAAGCTGAACAGTAATCCTGCCCCAGCATCAGTTCGAAACTGACAGTTGGTTTTCCTGAGAGCTCATTTAAGCTCCGATTCCAGCAGATCCTTACACAAACCTGCTGTGGGTATAAGAGCACGAAGTACTTTCCTCCCTTTGCACCACCCTCTCACAGCTGCTGTGGGATTGCAGCTAAGAGCTGCAGAGCCCTTCAGAAAGGGACAGAAGACATATATGCAGTATACTGGTAGCCTTATAGCCAGCCCAACCAATGCCGTTGGGCTTGCACACAGCAAGCAGCCACCTGCCCCTCATTAAAAGCCTTGCTGTCACCCACTCTTCCTGGGAAAGCTAGCTGTCACCATTGCTAAGAACTGACATTACAAGCTGGTGCCAGTACTGGTGCTTTTCCCTTCCTGGCTAAATAAATAATGACAGCAGTACCCTTCATATGAGAAGGAAACCTGTAATTAAGAACTCAGTCAGGTTCTGATCTAATTGGCTTCTCCTAGGGGAAGGGGAGACTCAGCAACGTGTTTTGTACACTGAGAACCAAACAGGACTCCAGAAAATGATACCTTAGGAAGTTGTTGGGGTCCTTTCCAGGAGGACAGGAAGCACAAGGGAAGAGAAACATACACAATCCACCATCAGAAGAAAATATTTAAGGTTTTTCACTTAATGTTTACAAGTTTAATTTTTTGAAATGGATGCCTTCTCCTCTGAAGACATACGACTTGCAAGACTCAATAAAAACATACCCTCTGAAGCAGCCAGCTGCTGCCTGCCATCTCCCCCACACCAATACAAAGCAATATAGAAAGTGAGCTAAATTACTGCAGCATCTTCCCTTGCTTTGTTTACAGATTAATTTTATTTTGCTTGACCTCAGTAGCCCTTTCAACTTTTTATTTACTTTCACCAGGCTTCTGAGGAGTACTTTCTTCTGAAGGCATGGATCGCAGGACTGCATTGCACAGTCCTATTTCTTCCACCCAGAAGTTTTGATGCTGGTTAGGCAATGCTGCTACAGCACAGGTTACCCCCAGATCAACCCCTTCCACCACCTCAAGCCAACAAACCAGTCTTGGACCATGTGCTCCAAGAACAGCAACAAAATGCTGGGACTTCCTCCACCATGTAAATTTTGGCTTGGAATTGGAAAGGATAGTTGGGCAAGTTACACTTTTAGTTAATTTCCACCTGAGATTTCTATCCTATTATCCACTGTTGATATAATTTCTCACTAAACTACCCTTGAATCTTAAACCAGCATGTTCCCTGCAGCAGACTTCAGAATATTTTCAAGCCTCCTGGTTGTTTTTGACTCATGGAAGAGCAAACTACAACACCAAAAAACAAGTAAACAGCCACCAAGCAGCCTTCCTGGTCTCATAATCATCACTGATGTCTCTTCCATAACCAGTAGTCCTGGGAGAACAAATGGGTGAACCTGGCAGTGCGTAGGTTGATTCCCCAAAACTGAGCTCTCAACTTCACTTACCTGAAATGTACAGCACTATGAAAGGAAAGACTTTATATTTTGAGACAAAAATCTAATCCCCTTCTCAGGTGAAAACAGCTAATTCACAGCTATTTACAGGCAAAGCTTATTGCACTAGATCAGGGGTACTGTGATCTTCCCATTCCCTCACAGCTTCCACAGAGGATGAAAGATGTGGGCCAGATCTTGACCTGATGCACTGCCCTAGGAAGGGAGCCATCAGAAGGAATCTGTGCTTGGGTGAGCACTTGACCCAATGAGCTGCCCTGTGTCTGGTTTGTTTGCAGGGCCACTTAGCAAAGCAATAACTGCACTGTCCTACCAAGCATTCCTACCACAGAACAACTTCACACACACCCTATAACCATACTGGGAGACTGCAGACCACTTGCTTACAGCAGAAACCCTGCACCAGCTCATGAGGAGGTGGCTCCGAGCGCCACTCAATGTACAGTTGTGTTCAGTTTGCAGAGCACAGGTTTTCTGTGCAAGGACACTATTCACATGCAGCAACATACATGCACAGAAAACCTGTGCTGTATGGCTCTGGTGGTAGTCTAGCCTAATATGTAGAGTAGGAGCAGGAGTGAGGAGAGACAGAAAATTAATCTCTTCCCACCTGCATCATCTCCCCAGTAAGGCAGTTATGAGACTCTCTCTAGAAAAATCAGCATCAGGAAAAATTGTTTCCCCAGAGAGGCTGAGTTATGACCAGCAGCATATCAGTGTAAATACCTCCAGAACTCCTGAAGTAAAAATAGCCATTACCTGGCACAGCCTGGGAGTTCTCAGCATACAGGGAAAGCCTACTGAAAGCAGGAAGGCATAGAGCAGAAATGGCTGCTTTCTACTGCCTTCTGCCAGGCATTAGACTGCAGACTCACTGGGTAGGGAATACCTCAGTCATTGTATTTGCACACGACAAGCTGTGCTCAGTCTTGCTTTAGGCACTACTGCCACACTAGTTATTTATACCAGAGTTATCTTCAGGTTGTGATACACACACCCCTCCCAAAGCCCCAGCGCTACCCCTCTGGAAAGTGCTATAGACCAAGAAAGAAAAGAAAAAAAAAAGAAAAAGAGGCTTTCTATAGTGTTTAGAAAGTCAACATGTATAACTCAATAATAACAGAACTGTAACTTTAGAAGATTCAGGTTATATCCTGCTGAATTCTCCTGCATTGACAGACAACCACTTCACACACTGCTTTACTCCAGATGCCATCCTATAAACACTGACAGAGCTAAACTGTAGTTTTGCCCCAGTAGGATGGCTCAGAACAACAACAACATAAACTCTACTGGAAGCCTTGTTCTTCCCTGCATTCTGATTTTTAGTGCAGGCAGGTGGAGCCGAGGGCTCCAGCCAGCACAGTGTTTTGCTGGCTAGGGATGCAGCAGTCTGAACAGAGATTGCTCAGAGCACAGGAAGGGTTGCTAGCAGATTGGTTTTGAAAGATCTCTAATACAGCCAGAAGGAGAGAATTCATTTACTCAGAAAAGACAGACCATTTTCAGTAATATCAATAAAATCTTTCAATCTCTACCCCCAAATCCCCACTGAAAATTTAGCAGAGATTTATTATTAGCTGGCTGAGACGTGCAATTAAAATACAACATTAGAAGATACCTAGGTGAATTCAGCACCTTGTGTGGATACGCAGCAACAAATTAGTTCTCCGGCAGTGTGTGGGAGAATTCCTCCCTGCTGTGGATTCATACCCAGTACCAGGCAAAGCTCCTCCAGCTTATCGCCAAATAAGCAGTGGGACTGGTGCATAGGATGGCAGCAGTCCCAATTTCTGTGCAGGAAGAAAACAGTGCCAGTGTAATTTCTCATACAGGTAGACTAGATGCATCTCCTTTTCTCCAAGGAAATGTCATGCCAAATATTAATACACGCAGGATGATTCTCCCTTCAGCCTGTTCTGTATTGTTTTCTGTTTATGGGTGAAAAACAGAAAAGTGCAGAGCCTTGACCCTCTCCCAAGAGAAAAAAAAAAACTAAATCCCCCCCACAGACCATTACAGAGCCAAATCCCAATACCTTTGCTCACACCCCGAGTTTCCTTCAGCTTTTAATATGAATAAGGCTGTGCAAGGAACGACGACCCCATGCCATGAAGTTTTAAGTCTATTTTGTTGAGCAGGCCCTGTGCCAACACGGGAGGGCACAGCAACACTGCCCTACCCATGCAGGGTCACATCCTGGCTCCTAATAGAAGCATTTACATGGGGAACAAGGGAAGCAATGGAGAAGCCAAGAAAAATTCCTGGGAGGACTCCACAAAGCTAATCAGGCAGAAAGCTTAGCATATGATCCAGCTCCCCTGACACCAGGGGAGGCTGCTCCTGCACTGGCCCGCTCTGCACTGTCGCAATGTTTGGTCCATTTTCTACCCCCTGGGGCTAGAGGCATAATGCAGAAAGCTGGGTGTTTAAATAGCTGAGAGCTAGTAGCATGCTCCAAAGGGATCACTTTGAATTTCTTTGAGTACTGTGTGTTTGGGGCTGGACGCCCAACGAAGTCAAATAGCTGAGGTTTCTGACACCCCGGCACTGCTGAAATCTCCCAGATGAACGATTCCTGCCTTGAAAGGACCTTGGCTCCAGCGTGAAGCTATTTCTGCCTTAGCGTGATCGATCCTGCAAGCCTGCTAGGTTTGTGCAGAAGATCTCGGATCAGCTGAAGGGTATGTTCTGCAGAGAGGCTCCAGCACCGAGACAGAAAGCAATGCACGCAGCAAGGCAGCGGGGCCACATGCCAGGTGACTCACAGGAACAAGGGGAAGCTCAGAAACCAAATGCAAGATTTAACTACTGTCTAGGCCTTCCCTGTAGACCTTTCAGGCTCAAGGGAGGCTTGTGGGGCAGGCTTCCAGCCCTCTGGAAACAGGAGCATTTCAGCTCCCTCTGCAGCACAACAGCTGCAGTCCTGCCAGCCCCAGGGGCTCTGCACCACATCAGGGCACAGCTGGGAAGGCAGAAGGGACATCCTGGAGAAAAACAGGAGGAATACAACCAGGATATTTTTCATATTTAGACTTCTTGTGTGAAAGCAGATGTGACTTCGGGCACTGCTCAGCTGAATGTCTCCCCTGCTCTGGAGACAGGTGAAGCTTCACCCCTTCTCCCCCTTCAACTGTTATAATCAAGAGCCAGATACAAACCTAATCATATCTTAGCCAGGCTTACATGAGTGCAGGGTGGTGAAAAACCCCACAGGAACAGATCATGCCCATAAACACCTCAGATACCTGTTTCAGATCCTCTGGTGAGTATGTACTGATGGAGTTTGGAGTAAGAACAAGAGAAAAGCAAACGCTCGAGCATGTTTGGTATTGAGGGACAGCCAGTCCTGTGACAGCACCCAGGTAGTGCTGAGAAGTGGAGATCATATTGAGCACTCTGGGGGGGTTAAGCCTTTGAGCAGAACCCCTCCCTTCCTTAAGGGGAGAGAGAGAGAACCAGCATCAACAGCCAATAGATACACCAAAGGCTTAACCTCCCCCCACCTCTGGGTGTAGGAAAAGACAAATAGCAAACCAAAAATCTAAACCATGATCAGAAAAGGTGTGGGAAAGAGGCTGCTGTGCCTTGGAGGTGCTCCTAGGGCCACCCCACCCCTCATTTCTGGAGCAACCAAAGAACCCCAGCCCCCTTGCTAAGCAAGTTACTGCAGAGGTGTTACCAAGTCCATTTCCCACCCACCTCCCCCTGCACCTTTTCTTCTTCCAAGACTCACGAAGCCTGCAGAGAAGCACATGAGGAGGCCCTGACTCCTCTACCCAGCCACAAAGCCACAGCGACAGCCTTGCTCCCAGCACAGCAGTCAAGGCCCACAGCACCCCATGAGCCCCCAGCAGTGAGCAATGGAAGCACCAGACGCCAACGGTCTACTTCAATCTCCCAGTTATCTGCATCACCCTGCTCACAAGGAATATATTATTCACAAGCTATGGCTTAAGAACCATTGCTTCAACTGTAGTAAGCAATACTAAAGTAACAAGCCAAACAGAATTTATATATGTTATTATTTCTCTAGTCACCTTTTAGCTCCACCTCTTGCTTTGGAAAAGTGCAGGGAGATGAACGAGGAAGCGCCAGTCCCCAGACATCTTTCAGAAGCAGATTTGACACAAGCCAGACAGGTGCCACAGGCCTGCTCCAAGGCCAAGAGCAAGAAGCAGCACTGCTGGAGCCTCTGGTGGGAGCTGGGAAGGCAACTGAGCCTCATAACAAGGGCTGGAATGGGCTTCACAGGTGTCACATGTCAGACACATCCACCTAGGGGTGCTCATTTGTGGTCTGTGCAAGCTCTCAGGGACCCCTCTTTATAAAGGGTCTTTTTTTTATTATTTTTTATTTTTAAATAAAATAAAATAAAATATTCCACATTCAGAAACTGGGGGTTTCTTGACAGATTAACTTCTCACCTGCAGTTTCCAGCAAGTTTCTCCATTAAAAAGTTATTTGCAGAACACAAAGAGGGAAGATGGGAAATTGAAAAAACTCTCAGGAAGCTTTCAGGACAATTTTCACTCCCATTTAAGATTTTGGCCAAAAAGCAGAGAAATCACATTTTCCAATCACGCTCAGGTGTATTAAGAGATTGACCTGTAAATCCAGAGATGGACTTTCAGTTAGACTGATGCATAAAATGCATTTTTGCCTTAGAACAGGGACAGAAATACTACCAGGTGTAATTTAAACCTACTTCTACAATATATGAAAGGTGAAGGAACACAAGGGTGAAACCTTAGGCAAAATACCTGACTGCTGTATCTCAGAACTCAGCCTTTCTATTGTATAGAGTAAGCCTGGCCTCCTTTGAGTCACCTGAATTATTCCAGATGCACAGCCATGTGACGGAAAGTCCAAATCATTGCCCAGAGGAGCACTTGCTGTTTCCCCTCAAGTAGGTTCCCTGACTGATGTATTTCCCCTTTGGGCAAAGATTAAACAGACTCATCAGGTGTTCCCGAGAGCCCTCTGTGACAAATGAGCCTCCAAGAGGATGAGCAAGCTCACATCTTCCCTTCATCCAACAAACAGAAACCTCCTCTCCAGGCAATTGCCCTGTTGCTTTCCGGGCTCTCCTCAGAGAGGTAAGTTACAGAGGCAGCTCCAAGTCCCTCTGCACTGAGCACTGGCCAGATACATAGTAAACAGATTAAGAGAAAATATTTACTGACTTGATGGGGGGAGAAAAAGCAATGGGGACACAGGCTCTCAGGGAGAAATACAACTGCAGCAGCACTGTGTATTCTGTAGACCAACACCAAGGACTGTGCTGCTTAGCCTTTACAAGGGGAGGTAACGCTTCCATACCTCAGCCCAGAGCACTAACTTTCAGGGTGGAAGTGACTTTTTCCAGAATGGTACAGAAAGACTAAGAAAAGACTAAGAAAAAAGCCTCAGGTCCCTAGCCTTCTCCTGGAGCTTGGCCTCTTCCACTGCTCTGCACAGCCAATAGCACAAGGCTTTGCCAAGGAGAAAGCACCACTTCTTGCACAGACGAGTCCAAATGAAAACCAGAGGAGTTACCCAACAGTCACAACTGGGTATGTACAATAATCTTGTTCTGATGTGCAGCAGACACTTGTGGGCTCCATAACAAACAGTAACTCAGCCTGTCTGACATATATAACAGCATTAATTAATCTAATCTGGAGCAACAGCTACCAGTGAGCCACACAGCCTGTGTCTGCGTACACTGATCTCAGGAAACAGATTAGGCCCATCAGTCCAAGCCCTCAGCTTATGAATCCCCTAGGCCTGAAGTCCTTTAACAGCTCACCTGGAGCTGGGCTCCAACTTCCTCCTCAGAGGGACTCAGCTCAACATCACATTTTCCACTGAAAGCAGCAGCAGGGGATGGCTTAGGCAGCCCTAAACCAGCACGGTCTCATGGGCAAAGGAGTCCCTGGGTACTGACCTGCATTAAAAAATCACATTAGCATGCTTGTCTGGACCACACATCTCACGTCATTTACTCTGAGGGCGATCTGAAATACTGTTGCATGGCAATCAACAGCTCTCAGATAAATATTGCTAACACATGGGGAAGCCTTTACCTTTTTTTTTTTTTTTTTTTTCCTCCTGGATTATTTCTAGAGGTGCCTGAAATGACTGCAAACTATTGCATCAACACTGTGCCACTCCTTCCCATGCATATCTAAGTACAGCCTATCCCCTTTGTAACGTTTTGTCGTTCCACTCAACCAAAAATACAAATAATAGGGAGAGGGAAACCATCCAACAACCTCACTTTCAGCTTCCTGAGTCATTTAGCCTCAACTTGAATTTTAACTACACAGTCAGACAGCAGCACTAGCTGTTACATCAGGGCTTTGGAAGCAAAGGGAAAGGAGGAGGTGAAGCAAGCCCAGGAGACAGCCAAGAAGAAAACATCTTTAAAGCTCCCCTGAATTGGTGACACTTACCTGTTTGTTCTGTTTTATGCCTCTGGGTTTCTCTGAAATGGAGAAGAGCAATTATGAAGTGACCCACTTTCCTCCTGTTTAGCGTAAGGAGGAAATGGGGGGAAGGGGAAGAAGGGGAGGAGAGGGAGAGTTGCAGAAGGAGGATATCAAAGGGGAGAGAGAGGGAAAGAAACTTGCAGAAGGTAGGAGGGTAAATTGTGATGACCCAGTTTAAAGGAAGAGCAGGAACTAGACCTACTAAGTCAACACCTTCCCACACACTCCAAGGAAAAGAAACAGCAAGGGAAAGGAACAAACCTATTGCTCATGGCACTTTTTTTGTGCTACGAGCTCATTCCTTCAGGACAAGCCTTGCACAGGGGAAGCTCCACAGCAAAAGAAGGGGTTGCTCCCATCAACCTTTTTATCTGCTCGTTGGGTGGGGCAAATTCCAAACGCGAGGTATCTATTTCTTCCCTTAAAACCTCACACAGTAGGACTAGGTGCAGCTCTAACGAAGTCAGTAGTGCTGCACCACTTCATGCCAGCCAAAACTGGTGAAATAGATAATGTAGTAAATATATGGATTCTACAGGTAGCAATTATAACTACAAAGGAAGGATTATCCATCCCCTCATCTCCAGGTGAGTGTCACCAGCCAGCTTGCCCAAACCACTACAGCTCCACTGATTTCAAAGCCTACAAACCATGAATTGCACTTCTCTGTTCTGTAAGTCTGCTCACAGTTTGAAATAGCTGGTGTTTCCTGCAAGCGAGCAATACTCCCAAAAGTGTAACCACACTTTAAGTACACAATAAACCAGCAGGTTAACTTGCACTCGCTTTAAGCTTAGTGGTCAGACACAGTATATGGATACAATTATGTGGGGAACTGCAAATAAATGAGCATTCCTCTACCATATTTCTGTCCTCACGTAAAAAATAGGCAAAAGAAACAGAACTGTTTTAATCAGTAGAGTGAGTAAAATTTAACAGTGATAGGACATTAAAGAAGCCTTCAAAGGACAAATTTGAAGATTTGTTTTCCAACTACTATCCCACATCGTTGTTGTTTTCAGAGGCAGAAAATGCCCCTGATGCTGTAGGGCAGTGAGCGCACAAGGCATCGGCCCGCCACGGCTGCTGGGAGCTCATAGTCCCTGCTCCAGTCGCTGGCTGGATGCAGCTGAATGTTGAGAGTTTGTCTCTGCAGCTCACAGCTTGAGGCAGTTGGAGCTGGACTCCAAGCGCCTGGCATCTCCCTCCTTTTCCCAGGCTTGGAGGTAAGCCCCGTTTGGGAACAGCTTTACCCAAACAGGCCTCCCCTGGATGGTGCTGGCAATGCCCAGCAACGCAGCTGAAGGAGCAGCAGGTGTATTGAGATCAATCAGAAGTGCCTTGTGCCTTTAGGTGGCTTCAGGTCTACACAGCAGCTAGGAGGGGTTTTATCCCAGGTTTGATGTTCACACCTCTCAGTGCAGCCTTCTGTCCTTTCTTTAATTCGGCTGTTGGACAAGTTTTGAAATGGTTCCCAAGCTAAAGTCACATGCACAGGAGGGGAATTCAAATCCAATGAGGATTTATTTTATTAAAGCAAAGATTGCTCTCACAGGCATTGACACACTTGTGTGTATACCCACTGTTGTCCATAAATCATAGAACAAAAGGTCCTATTGCCCCTTCCTCACATCCCATACCCTTGTCACTCTCTCTGTGCCTGGTGTGACTTGCGCAGAGCCTTCTTCTCACATCAGGAATAAGGTGAAGTTTTATCATGCATTCTGGTAGCACACCACTATGGGGCTGATTCTGAATGTGGAGCCTCTTCATGCTACAAGACATCTCCCTAGAAGAAGGACGGCTCCTCTGTCCCTCTCTGCCGTGCTTGCTAGCGTTACCCAGTTGGCGGGGATGTTTCCCTTCTGGAACCTGAGGGTCTCTGGCTCATCCCTCTGAGCCTGAGGACAGCGGCCTCTTAATCAACTGCTTCCCATGCCTTGATGTTGGGCCTGGCCTAAAACCCCCATTGGCAAGACTCCTGGAGACCTCAAGCCAGTCACACCTCCATGCCAAATCATAATCCCCAGAGATTTTATTATGCTGTGGCTATTTCCCCTTTACAGGTTGAATAATAGATGTTAAAGACTGGCATCGTGGGAAATGCCTTGGACAAAGCAGGCTGCATAGCTGTGGGAAGGCACCCAGCCAGGGCTGTGCGACATGGGGTCAGCAGTGGACGCTCAGATGCACTGAATATTTAAGTCCTAATTGTTCATCAAGGAGCTCATCAGGAATCAGATACCAAAGCACTTTGGGATCTGGCTCTGCATGTCTGAAAGAGTAAGCAGGAAATCAGTGGGGACTCGGGTTTATGTTAAAATCTTATTTTAAATCTCCCTACTTTTGAACAAAAGCCTCAGAGGAATCTTGTCTTGGTTTGAATTGGAGCACCCTATCATTGACAGGTCCTTAGAAAAGCCTGCAGATTAACTATATCTAGAGAATCTGAAAATGCAGAGGAAAAAAACAAAACAAAACAAAAAAAAACTTTGGCCTAGCTACTCCCTCAGACTTGACTAGAAGCAGCCTGGGGCACACAGATGCAACTGCCACTGATGGTCATAATTCACTATTTACATAAACAGCAGCAAATTCCACAAAATGATTAGAAACTGTGCATAAAGGGCTCGATCCTCAAACTGCTCCAATTGCCCAGGCTTTACAGGCTGGGGCATAGTTTAGCATCTAAGCCCAGGAAATGCAGAAATCAGAGAGGCTATGAAATGTTCGCTGCCAAAGCAGGCACATTTTTCTCCTCTCCTTCTTTGACTAGTTCAGTTAGGATTTATTGCCCATACACATACTTGAGGCACAGATGAGCAGCACTTGGATAAAGAAGGTATTTCCCTCTGCTTAGAGAAAATGGAAATGCCTGGGACAGGTGGAGGGGAACGAGGCAGTCTCTGTGTTACATCCGACTTGGGGAGAGCCTGGGAATGAACACCCAGGATCTGGCGGCACTGCTCAGCATTTTGGCATTGCGCTTGCTTTCTGTCTCACTGCACAGCTCTGCAGCATGCAGGCATGCGGGTTGGAGGCTGAAGGTGATTCTGTGAGCAGCCAGCGAGCTTCTACTGCGATCAGACCTTGGACTGTGGACAAAACAAGGGCTGTTGTTTCCTCCCTGCTAACGTGCTGCAGGCTCTGCCCTTCACTGGCTCCTGGCCGGTAAGACGGGAACCCACAGCATGGCACTCTCACACAGCAAAGCATGTTCCCCGTCTCATTATTCATGGACTGTGCCCACAGGTACTAGTTGTTCAGCTTACTGAACATTTGCCTGAATAACTGGGAGGGAGCTGAATCATTCTTAGAGCAAATTCCAGCTTTCTCTCTCTTCCTACTTCATTTTCAGGCATCGCTTCTCACAGCTCTCCTGTACCCAGCGTGAAATGAGTGTTTAGTTTAAATACTATCAGATAGAGTCAATAAACTCCCGATGTGTTTTTTTTTTTTTTTTAATACCATCCTCCAGTGATGCTAGCGAATCAGCTAAAATTGCTTAGTAGCACTTATTGCGACAGAAATCCCGGTGCTGCGGTGCAAAAGGCTGCCCCCCTCTGCATCTCCGGGGGTAGAGGCATAGACGCTCTCAGCTTAAAAATAACCGTAGGAAAGGTAGTTGTTCCTACGAAGCTTAATGGGCAACGTTCGTGATCCATTTAACGATTCTGCCTTCTGTTGTTTTATTAAAATACATGATTTCTGCTGCAGCAGAGCTTGAAAATTAATCTTAAATGGAGCCCAGTTTTCTCACTAGAAACCTAGTTCTCCTCCTCCCACCCCCTCCTTCCTCTGTCTTCCGTTTGCCACCCCTTAGCCGTCTTTCCTAAAGTTATGCTGCATTTTACTTTGCCTTCACTGCATTTTCCTCCCAGGCTTTTGACACCAGGAGCCAAATTCATTCCTGCTGGTATCCAATGGACTGAAATTCTTCTCAAAGGCGTTATTCAGCTGAATCCAGACGCAGCCAGGATTTTGCAGTGCTGGTGGCGTAGTCAGAACAACAGTTTATAATTTCTCTTTCGCTTCCCTTATCTCCCATCAATATGAATAATTAATAAGACCTAGTATTACTCTCTTGAAAATCGTACTTCATTTCAAAACCACCTATCAGACAAGCTGTCTGAAAATTTCTTCTTAACTTTCTGTGTGCACTAGGAACTGGCAAGGCACAACGCATGCACAAGGACAGGCTGGATTTCAGACCAAGCCGTGCTCTGGGAGTCCTGCTGCCATCTGCGCTGCATGCCGGACTGAAGCACTGGGTACTCTTACCCCATGAGCCGGCCGGGAAAGGTTTGCTTTCCCAAACTGCCATTTATGATGCTAAATCTGTGCCCTCATCAGGTTGAAGAGGGCTGCTGTTCCAGATCCCTCGCCTAGGAGGGGGGGTGTCTGCAGAGCGTTAATCTGACGCTGCCAGGCTGCCTTTACAGCCCTTAAACCTGACAGGTTCTCTCCTTCCCTGCGGTTTTCATGTGCACAGCTCATTAGATGCTCTAATGCAGCAGGGAGCCCCTCTTGCCTGAGAATTCCTTTGTCGTATATTTAGCAAACTTTTGACTGCTTCCTTCCAAATGAGACTGAAGGACATATTTTTGTAGGAGAGGGTGAGAATCGCAAAGCACGATCTACAATCACGTTTTTCTGTGGGGAACTACAGAGCAGGGGAGGAGGAATCACCGCAGCTCTCTCCTTCCCTCCCGTCCCGCCCCCACCCCCGTACAACCATAACACGAGATGAACGCGCTCCAAAATACAGCTGCATAGCCTTCCCTCTCTTCCGGTTTTCCCTGCCACGGCAAAAGGGAGGAAAAAAAAAATGATTAGGGTAGAATTATTGCTAATGTGGGACCGATATTTTGACTCTCTGTCATCCGCAGACTATTTAGAAAAGCATTTAGCAGGGTGTCAGAGTTAAACATAGCCAGTGCTCAATGATTGCTCACAAGAGAGGCTCAGGCGGGGAAGACAGAGGCATCTCTGCTTGTCTGGAGGTCTGGATGGTTCCACAAATGAACACACGAAGGCTTGTGGAATAGAAAGGAAGGGATAACTGAGGTTACGAAAGAGTGTCGCACTTCAGATGCAATCCCCATCCTTCATTAAAATCCCCATTAAGAGATACCTTTTACAAAAAGACAGCATTTTGTATGAAATTAAACAATTTCCTCCCCATTAGAAATCGCACTAGAGACAGCTCCATTTGCTCCAAATTAGGTACACTCTGAACGAATATTTTAATTAATCTGTGATAAATAAGCCAGGCTTTTTCCTGGAACAGAATTACAGTTTTCCTCCTCGGCGGCAGTGGGATGTTCTCTCTCTGCCGTGTGCATGCACGTCTGTACCTGGGCTTTTATTTTTATTTTTTATTTTTATTTTGTCTTATCTTTCTCCCTCTTATTTTTGAACCTGTACCTCAAATGATCAGTTACAGCACATGTCCTTAACCGTGCCTTTCCTTGTGTTTGGCTGCTCTTACTCGGGGGGGGGGGGAGGTGAGGGGGAACAACCAGACCAACGCACCCAGACCCCCGGCAGGATGCTCCGAGAAATAAAAAGAGGGAGAGAAGGAAGAATTCGCACACAAAAATAGAAGCCCACGTAGACTAGCCATATATGGAGTACCGGGGACTTCGGAGGGATACCCTCTTCGGACCACCCCTTTGGCGGAGGAAATGGCTGCAGCGGGAGGCCCCCTTCCCCCCTCCCCGGGCGGTTCAGCCCCCGGCCATGGGGCCGGGGCCGGGGCCGTGTAGGGGCGGCGGAGGGGCGGCGGGGCCTCCTGGTCGCCGGAGCGCGGTGCGGCGGCGGCTGCGATGACTCAAAGCCGCCCGGGCCCCGCTCTGCCCCCCGCCCGCGCCCTCCTCCCCGCTTCGCTTCCCCCCCCCCCCCCCCCGACCCCCCCGCCGGGGAGGGCTATTAAAAGCTGCTGACGTAGGAGCGGACGGCCATCTTTGATGAGGGCACGGCTCCCGGTCCATTGAAGAAGGAGCCCCGCAGGTCAGCAGCGGCTGTCCTTGCCTCCCAGCTGCGGCACCGAGCACCGACCCCGGCGGAGCGCTGCACAAACCCAGGTACGGGCGGGGGGGCACGGGGGGCACCGGCTGAGCGGTGGGGAGGGGGCCGTGAAAACGAAGCGAGAAAAGGGGTGATTTAAGGAGGAACCCGCTCGGCGTTTTGTCCGCAGCCTCTCGGCTGCCGCAGGGCTGGAGGAAGGCGAGAGTGCGACGCCGCCAGCCTCATCCCCGGCTGGACCAGGGGGGAGGGAGCCGAGCTCTGCCTCTCTGCCGTGCCTGGCTGCCGCGGGGGCGCCGGGAGGGCCGGAGGAGAAGGGAAACAAACCTCCATCCTCACCCCGGGCCGGGAGGAGCGGGCTGCGGGCTCCCGGGGGCTGCGCTGCGGCCGCGCGGGCACTGCAGAGCCCTTCCCGCAGCGCGGCGCCGTCAGCACCGCGGACAGCGGCGGCGGGAGGGGGCTGCAGCGCCACGGACAGCTCCGCGGTACCGGGCCCTCGGCACCCGGGGGCTCCGTCCCCTCGGCACCACGGACAGCTCCGGGCAGCTCCGCGCGGGGCCCGCCGCAGGCAGCGCGCAGGTGGAGGCGGGCGCTCTGCAGAGCCCTGCGGCTCCGACCCCCCCCCCAGACACACACACACACCCCCTCGACAAACAACCCCCCCATACCGCCCCAATCTGGCTGTTCCCCGGACCGGACCTCGGGCACAAAGTGTTGTGGGTTTGTGGGGTCTGATGGTGCCTCGACGCGATAATTTTGTTATTATTATTATTATTATTAATAATAATATGTATATAGGGCGGGATGGTGGAATTGCATGGCGTTTGGCTGCTCTCCCAGCACGCTGGCGGGTGGCCTAAGGGCAGCGGGGTTACATAACCCTCACTCTGGGGGCTCTGCAACCTTGGGACAGGGTCACTGAGACCCCTGTGCAATGCGACGCCCCTGGCTCCCCGGCCCTCTCCCCTCCATCCTTCCCACTGTGCTGCACCCCAGTTTTCCCATTCCCCTGGGCGCAGCTCACTGCTGGCAAAGTTAGGAACTTTGCCGCTTGCTGCAGGGCGAATAAACAAGGGGAGAAAGGGGGGAGCAGGCTGGGCATCCAGACATTGCGCCGCGTAGCTGCGTCAAACGAGGGCCGCGGGATCTGCCAGATTTACGTGCTTGGCTTGAGTAATTGCTGCTGGTTTCATTCCCAGCTGAAAAGGGGGCGGGGGGGGGGGGCCCGGGGGGGGGGGGAGGGCGGGGCGGGGGGGGGCCCGGGGGGGGGAGAGCAGCCCCGCAAACCGTACCTGGCTGCAGCATCCACAAGGACGTGCCTGTCCCTCTCCTCCCTGTGCCGTTCTGGCTCTGGGCATGGAGCAACTCTCCCAGCACCATAACAACGAGAGGCTGGTGTGGGGCAGCCACCTCTGTGGGGTGCCGGGGAAGGGCTGGGGCCAGCTGGGAGGGTGTGAGTGCTCCAGAGGGTACAGCTGGGGAAGCAGCTCCGTCCCAGGGCGCCCATCTCCCTGTATGTCGCTGCATCATGGCCAGAGATGCCAGTCTAGGAAAAAAGCAGCAGTGGTTTTCTGTTGCTTCTGCATAGTGCAGAAGGGGGTCAGCCAGGAGGACACCGCTGAAGAGTTTGATACCTAGGGCAAGAGACAAAAAGCCTGCTGCAGAAGTCACCAAAAAAAAAAAAAAAGAAAAAGAAAAAAAAAAAAAAAGGTGCAAGCAGGCCTGATTGGAAAAGTAAGAGCTTAAGGCTGCCGCTGGTCAAGAGGACTTGCAGAAACTCAGCGTGTTATGAAACAAAATGCAGCTAAATATCAACCCCCAAATAAATGCAGTTTAACTTTGTACAACGAACTAGAAAATTAGAGATATTCAAGAGCAGTCAGGACCAGGCTCTGTGACCATTGCACTCACGGGGGCAGGGAAATAAAGAACAGCAGAATCCAGCCGGCACCGAGCCCTCAAAATACATCTAATGAGACACATCTCCAATTTGCAGATTTATTGCACTGGAGGTGGGAGCTGCTTTTCAGGTCAATGGAGAGGTTTTCATTCATTTCTATGTGCTTTGGGCATGGCAACAAATAGCAAGATGAAATTGCTAAGGCAAAGAAAGCACGGTCTATGCCTAACGCTTGCACTGCTTTAACTGGGCAAGGTAACTAACCAACATACTTCCCTCTTGGTATTAACAACTTAAGCAATTTTTAGGCTTTTGTGTCACAAGGCTACAGCTTCTGCATATGTAGCAACCCTCAGGGAAAAAAGGAAAGTATATTGCGGAGTGCAGAGCTCACTTTGTTAACAGTTTCTTTTCTCAGGAATGTAGGAAAGCCTAGGAAGAGAACAAATTGGTTTACATTTACCTTGACTCTTCACACAATTACTCTTTCTGTGATATTTTTTCCTGATTCTCTCGTAAGTCTTCATAATACAATCACAGTACTTTCATTTATACGTATCTAAACACAGGCACGCACACACGCATTTCAGAGATTTCTAGGGTTAGAAGCCAGAAGCCAACAAATGTAGACTGACTTTGGCCTTCACTGTTTTTCTACCTGGGAATTTTCCTCCACCAGTACAAACACAGTCACCTTTGGGCTGGGCGAGTGCCAGGTAATCTGTAACAGTAGAATCGTTTGAGCTTTTGAGAGCATCTAACGGAGAGAAGAAAAACACATTGCTTGAGAACTGCAGCAGGATGCAGGGCTCAGGCAGATCACAATTACCTCCAGGAAGCTGGACTCTGGGGCAGGCACAAGGGCTCACATATCTACTCCCGGGAGCATTGGATATAGTTTGTCAAGCCCATCAGTTGTCGGAGAATAGTTAATTTCTTTTGCCCCATCATTTTCAAGACTTAACGGATATCTGTGCCCTTAGCTTTGATAAACTGTGGCTTCCTTCCTTACTGACTTTGCAGATTCAGCTCCTGCATCGAATCACAACAAACACTGAAATAAACAAATTGTGTTCCTAGCTCTCATCTATCATCCCTTTGTTACTCCCTCCACAAATATGCAGATACACACTCCCACCAGCAAAATCTGCCTCTCATCAGATGGTAATTGTCAATATGCTGTTCCACATCCCACTGCATTTTCTAGGACTTTGCTTTCTACTGGGCACAAAGAGAATTCAACTCCATAGGCTCACAGTTGTTCCTTCCTGCTTTACGATCACCCTATGGCTGATGTTGTGAGATTCAAAGTGGCTTGAGCATTAGTGGGTTGGAGTGACCTAGAGGAAGTGTTTGGACCATTTGCCCTGTTATTCGAGAATGGAATTTAGATTAGCCTTTACATCTTTCATTGTTTCTGCTTGCTATTTCCTCCTCTCTTACCTCACCTTTGTGCCCACCTGCAATCTTCTTTTCCTTGTTTTAAAGAGCACCATGATGAAAGAAACACAAACTCGAACAAAGCATTAATACCCTGATGGGCAGAGAGCTGAGTTTGGACTTCTGATTTTGATTATTCCAAGGCATCTTATCCAAAGTCAGATGAAATCAAGGAAACTACTTCCAGTGGTGACTTTGGATGAGGCTCTGAATAAGCTCGTCAGTCAGGCTGTGTGGTGCTAGGAATAAGTGCAGGGTATGGAAAACATCTTGCTCCCAGCAATGGGCACGTATTGATTAGCCCTGCAGTCCACGCAGAAATTCTGCACGTCATTTTGTGGGACTTGTAACAGAGACAACATTTTGTAGCTTAGGTTCTTCAAAGGGAAAACAGTGCTGTGGATATATCCCCTCTGAAATATAGTGGCACACTGTAATATTAAAGAGAATTCAGTCATTGCATTACATCTTTTTCCTTTTCTTTCTTTCTTTCTTTCTTTCTTTCTTTCTTTCTTTCTTTCTTTCTTTCTTTCTTTCTTTCTTTCTTTCTTTCTTTCTTTCTCTTTCTTTCTTTCTTTCTTTCTTTCTTCCTTCCTTCCTTCCTTCCTTCCTTCCTTCCTTCCTTCCTTCCTTCCTTCCTTCCTTCCTTCCTTCCTTCCTTCCTTCCTTCCTTCCTTCCTTCCTTCCTTTCTTAAAGAGAGATAAGGTATCTCGTTATTCACTGAAGAAAGCTGTATTCTAGTACAATAGTACAAGCATGGGGAGAAGAAAGAAATACTGAGTAATTAATCATGGCTGTTTCTGTTGAAAGCTTTTTTTTTTTTTTTTTTTTTTTTTTAAGCTAACAATGCTCCATTTCTCTTTTTAAATGGGATTTCACGTATTGGGCCGCACTGTTGATTGGTGTGCATTGGCATACCTGAGTGCTGCATTACACTGCAGGCTGATGTTTTCCCAAACTGGGGCTCACCATTCATGTTTTAAAACAGAAAGCCCTGTACTTGCTGAAGGAGTGCTTTTCTTCTAGGAACAGAAGTATCTCGATTTTTTTTCCCCAAAACCCTATTTGTACCAGTCTGGTTTTTCGTTGTCGCAGATTCTCAGACAACGTTCAAGTAGCTGTCAGCCTCACAACCAGTGACAGCAAGCAATGATGAAGCAGTGGAGCAGGAATACTGCACGTTCTGGCTGTATTTCAGGTTGGGTTCTGCTGCACTCTGCTGGTATATAACTTCAGCAGAACTTTTTCGATGGCGTTAAACCCAGGAACACAGTCGAGTTTTCCCCAGGTGCACATTTGAGTGCAGAAAAAGTCAGAGCTGTATAAATGAATGTGTAATAAAATGAAACCTGCACTTTCAGGTGAATTGATGTGGTCTGATTTCACAGACTGCATTTCCTAGCAGTACTCGTTCATTCTTTCCCCGTTGGGAAGTAACAGGAATTTTTTGTACATTCCAATAAATACACAGGAAAAATATGCATCTTTCCCCAAGTCCTTTAAGGCAGTATTTTTAACTCTTTGGCTTCTCAGCCACATTAATGGCACAGTAGAAGTATAAAAGAACAAAGGCAAAGCAAAGTGTTACTGTACACATTTCTAAATCAGAAAGAGGAGACCTGTTTTTATACATTTGTACACGTTATAGTATACCTTGTGCTTTTAATATGATGGAGTTATTCTACCAGAGTTTACTGGCAGAATTCTCTAGGAAAATTATAGTTACCAGAGCCTGTGTCAGTGCTAATAACTACAATGTATATCCTAGACCATGAATATAGAAGGATGCTTCATGTACGTGATTTTTAAAATTATTGCAAGATTTCCTATTTCTTACTCAAAACCTACCAAATGACAGGGAGGTGCACATACAAAGGCACTAAAGAGTGTTTGCTGGGGCACGTTTGCAATTCTCCATTGATCACTTCCATCTCTCGCATTTTGTCAGTTCTGTATTCTCACTAAAAATCCCAGGCTGCAAATCTCCAAATGCTTTCACAGTCACCGGCCTGTAAAAGAGACTAGAAGACTACTGTAGAGTGGGCTGAAAACTGAAGGCTCTGATCACATCGCAGCTATGGTGTTTGTCCCGAGTTCTTCATTTGTTATAATTACTCTCCACCCCAACAGAGGAACTCTGTTTCTCCAGTTGCAATACATTTTTACCAAAGTAGATTTGTTTTTCATATAAACCAACAATTTGGAAGATGTGCCAATTGCTCCTTTGGTTCCTCCCCTTCTCCTGGAAATTATAGCTCACAGTGGAACTGCACACACACCAGTACCTTGATCTGCCCTACAGAGGTAAACATTTCCTCCAGCTACTCTAAAAAATGTCGTGAAACAACAGTATACTTCAGAAGAGTTGATCTGTCAAAATAGTGTTACCATTCAGTGATTTTTTTAAAACAGGAACAGAAGTCTTCCATGCATATTTAAGTATCTTTTAAAATAAAAGGTACTAAAATTAACTTCCCCGTGCTTCAGATGCAAATGAAAGTTTTCTTTCCCCCCTCAGTGTCAGTATTTTTGGTTCAGTCTGGTTCCCATTCACATCCTTAGACACCTCACCATTTACCTCACAGGGCCTCAGATGAGGTGTCATTTCTGCAGGCACGAGGGAGTCACTCTGATTAAGCCCCGCATTGCTCCCGCCTGGCTGGCCTCTGTTCCACCTGCGCGCACGGGCATGCACCTCGCAGAGCTCAAGCAGTGCTGACCCCATAGGTGACCCACATTGTTCGGTGAGCAGTTTCTGTTCTCTGTTAGGCACAGCCATCGCTCATGAACGATTTGTTCTTGCAGGAGGCACCGAGAAAGCTATCACAGTTTGTGTGGACTAGGGATGTTCAGTCATTTTAGCTTCAGATATTGTTGTTTAGTGATTAAAGCATAGGGTCTGCACATGGAATACTGGGATTCAGGTGGAAGTATCACACACTAGATAAATATAACCTTTGTCGAGTGCCTCAGTTACCTTCACTTACAGAAGAAAGAACTGAGATTAAAACTACTTTTAGTTTGCATTCCACACCTTCAGGGGCAGGACAAGTATCCTGTATCTTTGGAAGGATATTTTTATGTATGTTAGAGCACAGCAGTCTCCACTGCCTCATGTTGGTGACCTAGAAACGGATCCATGCAACATTCTCCCAGTGTGGGTGTGTATCACTTACTTTGCCTTCAAGGGGATGGTACAAACGATTGTCCCCTCCAAGTGGCTTGGCTGGAAGGTGCCAGATAGTCCCAGAGCATTTGTACCACATTCGTGGCAGCAAGAGGAGAAAACAATCTCGGGCCAGAGGGAAGACTGAACAGTCACATATTTGGTTGTGCTCCCATGGCCAGACGTAACACAACGCCACGAGAGCAGGGCTGAGCCCTTCTTGGTCAACAGCGCCGGTGCCAGACTGGCAAGGAGACAGCTGAGTATACAACCTGGACATGTTTCGTGAATATTTGATCATTTCAGCCAAACATTTGCTTTTCTGGAGAGCATTCACCTAAGTGACACTCAAGTATGGGAAAAACCCTCAAGAAACAAACCGAGGTATGCGAAGCCAATTAAACCGGAATTCACCGCTGACTTCTAACAGCCCTTCTCCCCAGAGAAGCATTTGTTTTATTTGCTCAGCTGTATGGGAACGTGTGTTGGTTGCCTGATCTTCTGAAGGATTTCCTAAAGGTTTTTGCCATTAAAAACATGTTCTTGAGATATGGCACCCATTTTTCCGATTCTTGATAATATACATCTTTTATTATACCAACAAGAGTAGCAGGGACAGAAAGGCCAACGGCAGCAAATGGTTTTAAAATGCCTCTTGATGAATTCATGAAGGGGATTATATGTTGGTGGTCACAAGAGACTAGACTGGAAAAGGCAGCAAGTCCCTTCAGGTCTGATTTTCCTAAAAGGTTTTCCTTATTTAAAAAAAAAAAAAAAAAGGGAGGGGTAGAGGGGAAAGAAAAAAAAATGAAAGAAAGAAAAAGAAGGGCCTGAATGGCACTCTGCTCTGGTGGAGGCTTGTCAGTTTAGCTCATTTTAGGGTTGAGCACAGCACGGAAGAGACAGTGGAAAAAACCCTAGAGGCGCCAGGAATGCACTGAGTATAATTTATAATGTTCTAGACCACTTTTGTAACGCAACAGTAGGGCCATCTGCATGCCTCCAATTTTCAATATTAGCAAGGTATTTTTAAATCATTGCATTGTCTAGTTCCTTTTTTCTTAATTAACTGTTCTAAATGGTACAAAATGCTCCTGGAGCAACTTCTAGACTCCGAAGATGATTTTCTGAGCCTGGTAAACAATAACTGATGTGCATTTCTGACAGGTTGATAAATAATAATGCAAGGGAGCTGCAGGCACCACAAGACCAGGGTTAGCTATGGTAGTACCCCAATTCCCAGATTAGTGCCCAGGGCACTTAATGCTACAGTATTAAGCCGGATGATAGGTGGTAGCACGTGACAGAAGAGCCTAGCAGCACCTCGTGCCCTCTTGGAGGCCTCAGTAACTCTGCTGCTTTTTTTTTTTTTTTTTCCTTGGGAGTTTGTGGTCTCTTCCCAGTCCCACATCACATCACCCAGCCTCAGCTTTCTACACTCTTTTTATTTCCCAAATGCCGTGAGGGAAACCACCTAGCGAGGAGATGGAGATGCAAGGAAAGAATTTACAGCCAGGATATGGTTTATATGGTCAAAGCACAGCAGGGACTTGAATCAAAATCCAGTCTCCTTGAGACATGGCCACCTATACACAGCCTCCCTCTGTTTTACAGCCTTAACAAAAGCAGAGTCAGGGAAGCCAGAGGGAGATGCAATGATGGAAACAAAACTGCATCGCTCAACCCCATCTTCATTTCTCTAGGTCATATTGAGCAGCACTCTCAGCAAGCAGCGTGGTACCTAGCAGCCCCGTTCAGGACAGGGGGCTCAGAGTGCTCGTACGGACAGAGGAGGGTTTATACACCACGGGGCACATGTAACACGAAGGGGCAAGCAGGGAAAGAGTAGCAAGACAGAAACACAGTGCAGGTGGAGACGAAGAGCCGACTGGGCTCCTGGCTATATCAGCACCATCAGTGCTTCCTTCCCCTTTGCCTGGCCCTTTCACTAAGAGGCCACAAGAGGTTACTTATCAGTAGCCCCCCTAAAGGCTATGGGGCTTCTCCAGATTAACTGCTTCTCCAGCAGTACAACTATCCAGTCATGGTTTCAGGAGTGCCAGTGGTGGAGGATGTGACAATGCATGCTTTTTAATTGAACAGTGAAATCCCTCAAGTTTTTCATTGTGGATGCAACCATTTGTCCGCAAAGTTATTAAATTGCTACTTAGATTGATGAGAAGCTCTACTGCTGCCCTGCCATGATTTTCCCACTTTCACTCCTATTTATGGAATAATACTTACCTTCCTCTGTATTGTTCATATTCTCGAGAGCTCTGTTCTTTCCCAGTCAGGATCTTGTTATAATTCTATTCCTTGCTCTCAGAAAGTCTTTTCTTGCACTTAAGAGATTACAAACAAAGCTTCTGAAAGATTCCGCAGCCCAGCAGGTGACAAAAGAAAGCACTGATCCAGTGGCCAGGCCAAATTCTGTGATGCTGGGAGATTAGACCTTCAAGTACAGAATGTGGGAGTCCAGAGCCGTTTACAGATTTCAGTTTCTTTATCTTCTTTTCAAGGTCTAGCCCATTTTTCTGCTGACATCTCCAAGAGGTATGTTTTGTACATGCAGATAATCTCCAGACAAAAAACACTTCCATTCATGCCTGCAACCAGAATTTATTTCTCAAAACAATCTACTTTCCATAAGAAGTCAGAGTGCCTTCAAAATTTAATCAAGTTTTCCGTTATCATCAAGTTAGTGTTTCAGAGACACAAAGCTGAGCGGAACATTAATGACTGCTATCTACTCACTGCAGTATTTGAGACAAGCACACTCATTCTGCAGCACTTACATCAAAAATAAAAGCAAACCAGTGTTGGTGATATCACAAGGCAGGGCACAGACTTTCCTAAAAAAGGCACTCTTTTCAAGTGTGTTAGAAATAGAAGTATATTTTAGAAGAGACATGAAGTTATCAGTGCAAATTAATAGCGCCAGATGGGGGGTTAAATTACTGCCTCACAGCTGAAGTCATGAGACAGAACGAAAGTGGTAGACTATAAAAAGGGCATCACTAGAAGTGATGAGATCCCACTGCGAGGTGGGATTTGTGAACGCCACGCTCGTGCTTGTAAGCAGTTGCTCAGATGAATGGGTTTACGGGCCAGAGTGCAGGAGAGGAAAAAAGTCACAGTTATTTGCAAGCTCAAGCAGGAAGAGGAAGTAGCTCACATAGAGTAGGAAGAATGTTTTTTCCTATCTCATCCCCATTTTCAGTGGGTAAAGAGAAAGAGCTGGAAGTGAAAGAACACTTTTGCTAACTATGAACAGGGCAAGGGAAAAAATGAGGAAGCATCACAGAAAAATGTTCTGATACTGAGTCCTCAGCACAAAAAGGACGTTCCAAAAAACAAGTGAGGACATTTTTGCAGTCTTTTAGATGAGCATTTGGAATATCAGTGTCCTATGGCATAAAGGCCTACAGGAATGCACCAGAAATACTTGTGTAGACTATTAGCAACCAGAGGGCTGCAAACCTGCCACGGGCAGGTCCTATCAGCCAGAATTAGCTTCGGCAGACAGACCATGTCTAGAATGAGACATCCTGCAGAGCTGAAAGAGCCAGAACAATAGGTACAAGAAAAGGACATTGTTTCAGAGGCAGGGCACTTCCCTGACAACTGAGCGTTTAGTCCCAGAGGCTTAGCTGGGGTAAATCAGCAGAGCACCACTGCAATCAGGAGAGCAAACCTCATTGGCACTGTGAGGAAATCCTGACAACAACTGACTTAAAAACACACTTTAGGAGGAAGAGAAAGGTCTTTCTGGCAGTAATTAAGCACTTTTAAACTCTCTGGACACAACAACAAAGGGGCCTATTCAAAAAGTAAGTCTCTCAAGTGCAAAAGCATTAATAATGCATAGCTGCAGCACGCAGAAGACAAGCTGTGGAGCTGCTCCTTTCCAAGGCAAGAGCAGCGTGAGGCCGAGTACACGGTGCAGGGTGGAGGTTCAGGAAGCATTGAACACCACGTCTCACGTGCGCTCTTCGTCTTCTGTATGCCACTATGTACATCCCGTCTAAATCTCAGGGTTTATAACAATTTAATTCACTGACAGAGAAACTAGGCAAAGAGCTACATACACACAGGCGTGCAGTGGATTATACAAGGCAGGAATAGAGCCTGTTCTCATCTAGTTGAGCTCACCGGGAATTTCGCTATGAATCACGTCTGAAGGAGAACTTGGCCAGGTCCTCTCTCCAAAATGGCAGAGCAGAACTGAGTCACCTCTAATGAATCAGTTCTTTCAGTCCAGAGCAGGAGCAAAGCTGAGAAAAATGTCTCATCAGCGCCTCAGTAATCGCATGGCTGAGATACTCTTAAGGCACATTGCAGCTGAAGAAGCAAGAGAAGAATTTGCAGCATATAAATTATATAGTGAACCCCCCATTATCTTTCTGACTTTGGGGATTGCTCACAAGTTGTGATTTTTCTTGACTTCCTTCTCATTTGAAATTATTTGCTGAATCATTTCAGAGAAAATCATTTCTAGATATTCAGCCTGCTCTTTGCACACATTTGAAGCTCCACCAGTGCTGCATTTCTTCAATTTCATGTGCAGGTCACAAGGGCTTTCTGCTCCCATACTGAGTGTGCAGAGGCTACAGATGTGGCAACAGTGTAAAGCCTGTGTTTCAATCCAGAAATTGCTCACTGTGAATATTCTTAATGAAACAGTTTAAAAAAATGATGCTTTGGCAAGTATTACTTCGTGTAATTTGGTCCACAAGATTTTTGATAGGAGCCCTAAAAGAGGCAGGTGAAATGATATTTTGAGGCACCAGGAGGACGCTATTAAAAATGCAGCTCTGCAGTTGTAGGTATGTTGGCCACATTTAGGTATGTTGGTCACATTTTCTCAGCTGAGCTATCACATTCAGCTATGCAGAAATAGCAACAGTCTCCAGCAACAGTCACGAGAGATGCTGCCCCCGAAGAATCATATTGAGCAAGGAATATCCAGGACAGCGATTTAGCTTGTCTGGATTATAACTTCCCTCATAGAAGTTTTAACATTGTTAAAAGGCCTGCTAAAGGAAGATGACAGGCTACTCAGGTCTGCCATGAGTGAAACAGAGCAACAAATGGCAAGTGCAGGCAGGCTGTGTTATAGTATGATGCAGTTATATGAAATATTTTAAGTTGCTGGGGATACTGGAACAAAAGCATTCAATCTGAATTTTAGGAAATCACTTTCTCTGCTGCCATGTGTTGTGATATGGGGAAGAACTGCAAAACTGGCTTTGAACCAGTGAGGTATAAAAAGTTTTTGTTGCCTGGTTGACAAGCTCATTTTCACAAACTCATGCCCAAGAATTACAGATGCACACTGAAGCATGAGATCAAAAATCACACCTCTCAAGCCAGAGGTGAGCTGCATTGACCTGAGATAGAGATTTGGGATCTGCTATGTAAAATTTATTATTGAAATTGTCAGGACCCATCTCTCTTCACAGGAAGAGAAGATGTGTGCATGTGGACTTGTAACAGTCAGCAGCAATCTGGCATTCTTTGAGCAAATTAAACACACTGCAGGACTGCCAAATACAGATGGACCGAAGGGCAATGTCCAGATGTAACTGCAGATGTCATAGGAAATTAAGCCCTTCATGTGTATTTGTGATTCAAGAAGTTCTCTTTCTAGGTCAGATGACAGTTTAGTTGGCCATTACTGCAAACATCTCTGACTGTTCTTGAAGTTTTCTGCTTAGAACTCACAAAAAAAGCAAAAGATAAGCACCATTTTTTATGAAAAGCACATTGTAAGACCATGTGAAAAATTAACTTTATAAAGGTTAACAATGAAGGGAGTAAGATGTTAAAGGATGAGATTTTCTAATACTTAATAAAAGATAAATTGAAGAAAAGAGTTGCAAAAGAGTTGCCTCTGTAAAAAGCAATACTGTCGGTTTTGCATATGTGAAAAAGAAAGCATTTGCTCTTGTACATAAAATTATTGCTTCTGATTAATTAGATTTTTGAGTAAACTACCAGTCAAGTTTACTAATCTGTACTGTTGCTGTGTCCTGTGGCATTATATTTTAGTATAGATGTTATCTATAGGTAACCGAGAGACAAGCAAATAAAATGCAGAAAAATTGTTTGCTTAATAAATCAGACCAGCAAAGAAAATAGAAACATCCTTCAACTAGTGCTGTTGAAATTAATTTATTTCATAATTCATTTACTCACTCTGTATGTGTCTCCATTACTGCTTAAACTAGTTGGCATTTCCAAAATGAGGACGCTTCCCTTACATGTTAACACTTGAAAGCTCAGAATGTGAAGTACTGGGGGAAATTCAGTATTTTAAATGAGAATTTTAACCCACTTTCTACCTATTCCAATACCAAAGAGAACACAACTTCCCTCCAGAGGTAATACTATGGCATTTATTTTAGTAGCTGATTAACAAGCATGTATGCATAAAGTGCGACAAAGTAGTCAGAACTTTAGCCACTGAAAATGCACATTTGCTTTGCTAGTAGATAGAAAAGGAACCATTTTTGTCAATGCTGCAAAAAGGTTAAGAATAATTTTAGTACTTGTGCTTTATTTTGTTTTCTGCAAAGCTTCCATTTATCTATGAAATTAAGAGTTTTAATCTTCTTAGTAAGCTTTTTGATCATTGTTTGATGAGTTTATAAAATCAGTGTATGGCACATTTCTAAGGAAATTGAAAACTTTTTGTTGTTGTTGTTTCTTTGCTTACTTGTGTCTGTCTATGTATCTGGCAGGAGTCTAGGAGTCTAGTTTAACTCCTGCCAAAGAGTCTATACTGCTGAATGACATTTGTACTGTTGTTTAGTCCAACCCCCTTAAAGCATTTAGACTGATTATAGACTGCAGAGCCAAGAAATACTGATATACAATCAGAACTAGAGAGAGAAGAGGACAAAGTTTTGTTGCTTGCACTTTAGAGATGTTAAAAAAGCTTTTCTAGTCTCATAGCTTTGGAGCTGGAAGCGTAGTCAAAGTGGAAAATGTTTACATCTCATGGTTGGATGATATCAAGCAGATGAAGACTGATTGGACTTACCGTGGATGAGCCATTTCTGGAGATGACACATTAGATGTCTGGGATAATATGGAAGCTGTGCTTGGCAGCCTCTAATTTGAGTTCCTGTCTCTTCTGGAAATAGCATTAAGCATTAAGATGTATGGCCTTGAACGTTTTATAGGCTGAAGTAGTGAATGCTGTGCCACGTTTCAAAAAGGACCATATTTCCTTAAAAAGGCAAACAGCTGGAGAAATTGTATTTTAATACTGATGGTCCTACTGAATTATTTATTTTACTTGTATCAAGATATGCATTTGTAGTTGATCCCTCATGGTACCTTCTGGGTACCTGCTCTGGTCTTAGGCTCTCAGAGGAGAAAAGCACCCACTGCAATGGCTGCAAAAGGGTCCATCAAGGGTCCAAGGCTACATATTACTTAGGAAAGATTGCCACGGTTCTTGCAGGAAGGTGATTTTTGGAATACCTGAAATGCTCTTGTTTTAGGATCTTCTTCCATCTAATTTTTGAGTTGATCATGGTTTGAGATTGCCCTTGCTCTCCAGGAGTGGATAACTACTGACGGTCAAAGGACATGTTCCTTCCTTCCTTCCTTCCTTCCTTCCTTCCTTCCTTCCTTCCGTCCGTCCGTCCATCCGTCCTTCTGTCCTTCCGTCCTTCCATCTGTCCTTCCGTCCTTCCTTCTCGCCTTCCTGCCTTCCTTCCTTCCTTCTTTTCTTTCCTGGGTCTGGGCAAGAAGCTGCTCATGTCATGAATTTCCATGGATTTGCCCATAGGCCTTTAGTAGGTGGCCAATAGTGCTCCCAGGTGGTTATGGTCTTTAGGCAATAAATCCTAGTGGTCAGACCCCTACTCCAAGGTAGGGGGAAGGGGAGAGCATACTTAATGACTCATTGCTTTTCCTCTGAAGTGGGTATAAGTGATACAATGCTGGTTTTGGAGTTGGCTTTGGGTTTGGTAACTTCTTGGGCAGGGACACCTAGGGCTCTCCTAATAATTCTGTGTTGGCTCAGGAGGCAGCCTGTCCTGACAGGCCATCTTCCTGTCTCACCAGTACTGCCTTTGCTAGCCAAGGCCAAGTGCTCATCAGCAGTGAAGGAAGGAGCCTTCTCAGCAGCCCAGACATGGCACATACCTTACCTAGTCAAGCTTCACTGCCTCAGTTACATTAATTTGCTCCTGATCTAATGCTCCCAGCTCTGCAGTTCAGTATGTTTATTAATTCTAGCAACAAGCCTTCATACAAATTTGGTTGTTACACTGGGATACAATAAGGTGACGATATATGGCTTCTACTCCAATCTCCACACCCGTGCTATAAAACATTGCATTTGTTGTGCTTGTGTGATTTGTGAGCTTGTATTAGTGCTTAGCTTAAGGCCTATTGAAATGTCCTGGAAATACAATAGACTCTTTAAGCTTTGGGGTATATTTTTAATTCTTGATCCTGTTTAGAGTCAGAGGAGGTTTGGAGCAGGAAAGCTTGCTAAAGACTAGGATTCCCATGGCATCAGAAATTTCACTAACCTACCTAAAATAACTAGGAGAAATCTAGTGGATGATCTTACTCCTGACATTAATCAACTTCTTACCAAGGACTGACGGGTTGGTCTATTGTTCTCCTCCTCAGAGAATGCTATGCATTCCTCAGAAGATGACATGGGTTATGATGGAGACAGGTGGCTGGATGGGGCAGGCTCATGTTGTGATGCTGCCCAGGAAGTGCCACGTTTCAGTAGAAAGTTCTCTTTCTGAGAACTTGCCCCCTTTTACCAAAGGGGGAAATTTCTGAACAGGGGAAATCTCTGCTTTCAAATAATACCTATTAAATATGAATAAATATTGATCATTTTCATTATGAATAAATATCTATAGTTAGACAAGGATCTACTAAGACATGAGATTTATGAGTTAGAATTTGCTACCACTTGGTTCATAAGAAAGACTTTGTTGCTTCAGCAGAAGTGAGATCAAACCCTCTGAGAAAAGGCCTGAAGGAGTTTCTTTTTCACCTTAGCTTGACAGGGGAAGGATCTTTAGAGTTTTTCATTACAATGGGAGAGCCTAGTTCCAGCCTCTTATGCCAAGTCCTCAGAAGATTTTAAATTCTTCCCTCAATGGACCCAGCGATGATTTAGTTCACTCAGCCCAAAGCACTCCCTTGCTTTCCAGCAGTGAAGAAAAAAAGAGGAGAGTACAGAGCCCTTCCTCGCAAGCTGGCTTTGCTTTCTTAAATACAGAATTCATCTGAAAGTAATTTTCCACATTTGCCAATATCAGCCACAGATACAGCTGTTTCCATATGCCAGGACAAAGTTTTAAATCATGGCCTCTATTTCTGAGGTGCCTAAAATGCTGAGAGTGAAGCTAAGGCTGCCTCACAGACTGCTGCCAGATGTCTACCTGGCATCGATGATGGTTTGTGTTCATCTAGGGCTTGTCTGAATTTTCTAATTGAGATTACCCTCAATGCCTAATGAAACCCAAGAATGTAATTAGTCTTTTTTGTGACTCTGCTATTCTGCGTTACTTAACCTGGATTCTAGGCAGCTTCATGGCAAGGAATGGAGGGTGTAGGGAAAAGGGAAGAAAATAATTGGTCAGCCTGTCGTTGTTCCTCTCTGCATCTGGGCTTTGAACAGAAGCAGGGCAGAACACAAAACCTCACTAACTGCTGCAGGACTCCCAAAGAGACGGGGGCTGCCAATCCTGCCCCCTCTCCCTGCCTGCTGCCCACTGCCCCCTCTGCTGCCCAGCGAGGCCGTCTGGGTCCCACAGGGCTCCAGTGCCAGCTCCTGCAGCAGTCTGCACACGCTGCGGCAGCTGAGAGCAAATCCCCAAGGCAGAGGGCTTCGTTGCATCAAATATTAAGATGGATACTGCAGTATGCCCTCCCTGCTTTACTCCTGCCTGCATTCAGCACAGAGTAAACCTCCTTCTCAGCCTCTTCACTGCAACCTTGCAAGCAGCATTTGCAGGGAGGACCTGTGGGTCTGGCTGCGAGCAGTGGGAGAGGGTAAAGGCGCCTGGCTGCTGGTGGGGCTGCTGGGGAGCAGAGGAGCCCTAAGGGCAGCTCAGGAGCTGGCTGTGATTACAAGTGCAAGTTAATCAAGGCAGACTGCAACAGCCATCAGCACAGCTCATGGGCCTGACACCCTTTGGGGTGAGTCTCTGCATGGCCTGTATTCATCCCCCAGCCTGACACGGCAGCTCCCAGCAAAGGAGGGTCAAGAAATTCAGCAAACACACCATGATTAATCAATACAGAGCCTGAACTAGCAGTGAGAACAGGTAGGTGCTGCAGACAACGTGAAGACTGATGAAGGGTTTGCAGTATATCCCTCTGAGGAGGAGGGTGCTCCTTTTTCTTTGGCAGTCATCCAGGTCCAGGAGTGTAATAAACTCCACAAATAGATTATTTTTCTTTAAAAATAGAGCACGCCCCTCCCACAAGCTCCTTAAATAAATCTCTTGCTCCTGTTCTTCTCTTGAGCTCAAGGTCACTTGGAAGTGCAGCTCTTTCTCTAGCACATAGGTAGCTCATCACACGAAGGAGGAGGGCAGAGAGCCCGAGGGCTGTGACCACGGCCATGCTTGCTGTCTTTGCCCATTGCACATCTTACCTGGGCTAAGGGCTAAGCCTGGGGCACTTCAGACAATGGTTTGACTATCAGTCACTGGCCTCCACGCTTACAGGGACTGAAATACAGTTACACAGTTGTCTTAAGGCGTTGATTGATTTAAGAGACATAAATTATGTATTTTTTTCTCAACAATTGATTTTGTTTTTCATTTGCTTGAACAAAGGACTTTTATCCTACCAGATGTGTCCAGGCTAGATGTCCGTGACATGTGCTGTTTAGATGCATTTTCAAAGCTTGAGAGGGTAACTTCATTTAAAGCTGTGGTCTCCAGTTTACCCATGGGTTAAGTGTGCAGGCAGCAGTTGCACTACATGATCTTTTACACTGTGTGGATTTTCTGCAGTATGTGTCACTGGGATTTCGTGAAGGAAGAAGCCATCTCCCTCTTTGCATTCCCTTGTTGAGAAATAAGCGTCAGCCCTGTGAAAGCAGTTCAGTCTGAAATATTTGATCTGAGCAATGCTGCTTACAGAAATCAAATTCGGTATCCATCGTGAAATTGTTCTCATGTTATGCTTAGGTCCAGGATGAAGATTTGCTGATTCTTCATCCAGAAATTTACATTAAATAAAACACAAGAAAGCAATGATTGCTTTAGATTGAAACTGGGTCACATTCAAGTGGAGTTCATGCCCCATCCTACTGCCTTTACTCACAGGAGTAGTATCTGTATAGTAAATGAGGTCAATATTCTTGATTAGAACTTATTTTACTGAAGAATGATTTCATTAGCAAGTACTGTTCATGTCTTCAAAACATTCCTGTTTTTAAAAATCCTCAAACACATATTTGCAGAAGGGGTTTTGGCTGACAGTGAAAGAAAAGCACATTCCTATCAAAGCCTGAGAAGAGTGCTTTCTCTGAGTGGGCCTCAGAGGAGAGACTCACCCCATGTCCCAATCAGTTCCAGCAAACCACTTGAGTGCACCAGATGCTTGTGTTGCCTTGCACTGAACACCGACCGCACGGGCACTTAAAAGGGGAAAAGCAACTTGTAGGACAGTTTCCTTATTTTCCAATGTTTGCTCTCTCAGACACAGTGTACCAATCCCCAGCTCCCCATCTGGGGGTGTAACTAGAAGTCACTGCTGCTGGATGCACCTTTTGGGAGGACATCTGCTGCCGTCCCTCTTGTTTAGACTTTTCCTCATTTCACAGACCGTGCTGGGCCAGATGTGCTCAGCGTTATGAACTGTACACCCCCAGCTCCGTCTCACTTTGCCCTGTGGTCCTTGTCATGCTGCAGCTTTGTAAGCAACAGTGCCTCTCGCTCCCAGGCTGCTGGGGGCTGAGTCTGGGTGAGTCATCTCTGCAATGCTCTGGAGGAAGCACTGCTGACAGTCGCCTGTCCTTGGGAAAAGCTCCGCTCTCGTTTAGAAGGCTAGAAAAGCAGACTGTCTCAGCTGAAACTCAGAACTTCTCCGGGTTTATGCTCAGGTGAATGAGTGCAGGTGTGCCTAAATAGATGTGAATCTTACGAAGGTCGAGGTTGGAAGGCAAATCCCATTTTTCTGATGTAAAACAACGATCATTTAAATATTTAGAAAAAAATCAGATCATCTGTGACTATTCATCCACTGCAAGGAATATTTTATTCCTTCATTTTGGCATGGCTATTTAAAAGCCTCTGGTCTTAAAGGCCCAAAGTCACCCCATGTAGCTCCCAGTGGTGGCAGAAAAGGCTTTACGGATTTAAATGAAGAAGAATTGGAGCTTTCATTGCCAGGCAGTGAAGCAAAATCCCTCTGCCCTTAGCAGTGTTGCACACACTCTGCTCCCCAGCTTGAAATCTGGAGCTGTAGGATATTGACAGTGAGACTGTGGGAATATCCAAGCACAATGCAGGGGAAATCCTCTATTTGCTGAATTCTGTGACTTGTTCGTGACCAGACTGTGATTGCTCTCAAATGCCAACACTTATTTTTGTGCTGAGTTTGTTCTTGCCATTGCTGTTGCTTGTACATGAACTGCTCTCATCCCAGCATGCTGCTGTGGTTCTTCGTCTGTCAGCTGAGCAAGTGGTTTAGTTTTGTTTCAACAAATGTCATAGCCAAAGAAACCGCTTGGCTATGCTGTGTGTACACCTTCCCATGTGATCCTCACTCTGCGTAGCTCCAGGTGTGCTTTCAGTGCTTTCACGCCTTAGATGAATGTAAGGCAGTCTGCTTTTCTTTCTTTCCTTTTTTTTTTTTTTTTTTTTAAGTACTCTTTTCCCCGGTAAAAACACTTCTGTGCTACAATGGTGAATGCAGCCGGGTCCCCTCTTACTGTCAGCAGTAGTTGTATCTGCATACCTTGGAGGGGATCTGAGCTTTGAATATAAAAGTTCTCCCCATATATCTCCATGCTGCAAAGTAGTTAGCACATCGGCTTCCTGAATGCCAGGCTGCTGGGGCCAACAACCAGTCAACTGTCATTTATTTTATTTACACGATCAAATTTAATCCTGTGGTTTATTGCTCGGCAGAGCCCTCTGAGGCTCATGCATCTCCTTAGGACTCACCCAGCTCACACCTTTCCCAAGCCTTTCCCCTCCAGATTATATCACTGCCTATTTCAATGTATCCATCTCCCTTAATGAGAATATGAACTTCAGTGGGGAAATGGGGGAGTTTTGCAAAACGTTTTTAACCTTTGACCTTTCAGGGCCATCATCTGTAGGCTTACTAGATTCAGCTGATAACAATGCAACCATAAGACCCAAGGAAGGGGCAACATTCCCACATGGAACTGAAATACACATATTGAAGAGAAAAGGTCAGAAACCAGAACAGACCATCTTACACGCCTTTGCAGGCCTTAATTCCCTCACAAACATGTGCAAACTGAATAAAAATAACTAGCTACATAAAAATCCCCACACAGAGAGAAAGATTTTGATCCTCTGTTAAAACAGTTTGAGCGGAAAGGATTTTGCAGCCTCTCTGTTAATCTGCTGATCACGTGGCTGAAAGCAATGCCCTTGAGGCACAATCTAGCCTGTTGTGGACTTGATTGGTCAACAAAAAAAGAAAGGGGAAAAAAAAAGGACAGAAGTTGTGCTCTTGTATTAGCACGGCTAAATCCTCGCCTGCAAGTCTGGGTAATCTTCGGCGCACTGGAGGAGCGTGCTGGCTTTTTTCATCAGCCTGTGAAGGCAGAAATGGACTTCAGAGGACAGAGAGGTTTTTAAATCAGCCTCACGAGCCTGTAATAAATAATGAGGAGTTCTCATAGCCTGCAATAGGGAAAGCCAGTGTGTGCATGTGCCCTTGGCCTCTTCGAATTTATATTACTGATTCTTGGGAAATGAGTAGCAGCCAGGCATTAGTTGTAGGTGTGAATCAGAAAGCAGCAGTGGCCTTTGAAAATGAGTGAATAAGTTTTGCATATCTGTGGGGTGCTATTACGCATTCCTGTGGCTAACATAATTTGTTGCTTAGCCTAGAAATGTCAGATGCTTTCAATATTTGACTTGTACAATTGCAAGTGCATTGTAAGTATACGTTTTAAACAGTCATTCCCAATGTACTGTTTTTGGTATAAACATTCACCAGCAACGCACAGTGGATATGACACTAGGATCTTCCCATCTCATCTCCCAGTCATGCCCAGTGAAGGCGGCAGCAGCTCCTCTCCCTTGTCTGAATGGCAACTGCAAAACTACAGGCTTTTGGAGGGGGTCAGCGATGGTCAGGGGTCCAGCTTTGCTTCAGGGAGATGAGCTGTCTAATGGCAGCAGAATTTCTAGTCCTTGTGACAGTATAATAGAGCCTCAAAATAACAATACATAGATCTGTAAAATGTTTCTTGGTTTAAAAATGGGCTCCCGAGCCTATTTACCACATAAAGTGCATTTAAAAAAGGTACTGTGCTGTGTCCTTATGTCGTGCCAGCTGTGTTTTTCATACTTGTGTTTATCTATGTATCACCTATACGTAAAGAGAGAATGAGGGTTGCGAATAACCAAGTAGGGTCCTTTCTTTTTATAACATGGCTGTAGCTACTACTTTTTCTTTCTTGAAAGGGGGTAAGTTTTCAGAGCTCTTGGACTTTCTTTATCTTTAACTTCTACTTCCACAGTTGAAGTCCCCAGTGGGGACTACTGCATGAAGTAGAGGAGAGCAGAGCTGGGGTTAGGGCTGGGCTGCTCTGGACGTGGCAGGAGATGAATCCTGAGCCAAGAGCATGGCTGTTGGTCTGGAAAGCATAAACATACTCAGGGGTAGTTCGGAGCGCCCTGGGAAAGATCAATCCTCTTTTTTTTTTTGTTTTCCCATTATTACAGCTCTGTTGCTCTAGAGAAAATCCTCTGTCAATACTGGAGAGGTACAGATCTCCTGAACTCTCAGGAGATCTCAGATATATTTTGGATAGTAGTCCCTTGACACAACAGGGCTTTGCTTCAGGCCTATAATCTCTTGTGTCTTTTCTATTTCACGTATGGCACCACATTTCCACAGGATGGTGCCTTTACCACAAATGGCTACGTGCTTCAAGGGAAAGACTCAAGTTATCAAGCTCCCATCCTTCTTGCTACCTGCTTCAAATGCCATGTGATGCAACGAACAGACGGATGGACAGACAGACAAATTGATGGATGGGCAATGAAATCATGTCATTAAAAACGAGGCCCTGTCTCTTTCATTTGAAAAAGAAAAGCACATGAATAATCAGCTATAACCTAGGGACACAGAGAGAATGCGATCTTTTCTTCAACATCTTCTTTGAATCCATCAGAGCTATAAAAAATCACCCTTCCCTAGACAAACATCCCATTCTACAGATATCATCAGTCTGGTTTCATAATGCTTATATTTTGTCAGCTGCTGATCTGACTCTGACGACTTAGTTAAAGAAGATTTAGTCTTTCTGCTAAAAACATATCGGGTCTTTGGCTGAAACATGGCCACCCATTTACCATCAGGGAGAAATGAAGGGAAAGAATAAATATAAACATGATGAATCGGTTTGCCACAGGTATAAGCCTATAGAGGAAAGTTGTCTATTTACATTCCTAATACCCTTCTGATCGAAGCACACAGATTTGTATTCCCCTGTTAAAATGCTTATATGTAGCAATAGATGCATTAGCTGCTTTTCATTTCTGTTCAAGTTAAAGCTACATCTGCATAGGCCAGAGTCTACACGACTATCTCTTGCTAGAGGAAGGTGCCCTTTGGTATTGCAGCTGTACCTCAGTGCCCACCCAAAGGCGATGCAAGACAGTGAAACCTCCCCACAAAAGCCACAGTGAGGCCACAGCCTGTTGGCCCTGCAGCCAAGTACTTCACTGGAAAAGCAATATTGCACTAACAAGGTGCCAATGGTGCTGGGAGGGTAAAAAGAGCGTAAAACGAAGACTGAATGCTGAGGAGTGAAGGAGTAGGGCTTCTGCAGCAGTCTGTTCAACCAACAAATGGTTATCAAGTCCTGTTCAGCATATGACAAATAACTCTTTACTGGTATAATACAGCCCAGAACAGGGGGTGTGAGTGCTGGACTGCAAAACAACCTTACAGATATGAACCACACAGAAAGACATGAAATGTTGTCTTCCTGAGCCTGCTGACAGCCTGTAACAAACACTGTCACCACCTCACTCCCGTCTATTGCTTTGAAATCAAAGCTACAGCAACACTGATGCTGATGGTGTTAATTATTTCACTGTCAAGCTTTTTTTTTCTTTTTTTTTCTTTTTTTTTTTTTTCCCCACTAGGTTTCTTCCCATATTTTCCTGGCTACCAAAACCACCAGCCATTCCCTACTAAGCTTGAAAAAATTGTTTCCCTCACAGCTTGTCTCAGCCTAAAAGCACCAAGGTTTGTAAAGAAGGAACAGCACCAAATTAATCATTTTTTTAACAAACAAATTAAGAATTCTGTGACTGTTTTAATGACTGGGTTATTAATTGTTCCATCCAATTAATCTTAAAAAAAAAGCACATTTTAATTAAATCAAATAACCACAAAATTTCCCCCTGACTTGCAGACTTCCACAATATTCAACAGAATTCATTACTGCTTCTTGATGGAGGCCAATGCAAATATGCTCTCTTCTCCTCTTGTAATACTTGAGGTCTTCCTTTTTATCATTCATTTAGCTAAAATTTCTTTTTCCAGTTGTCTGTCTGCTTTGGATGATTTCTGCTGTCTTACATTTTCTGCCATAGATTCAAACTGCACATAATGTAAGGATGTGTAACTCTTCCAACATGGTGGTATTTTCCACGGACTTTGCAAAGTCAGGGCAAACTTAGAATGGGTTGAGGCAATGAAGAGTGAAGCCTTTTGAACAACACTCATGTTGAGTGCTCTCTTGCAAAAGCTCTGCTTACTTTCTCCATTGCCACAGAGTCCGCTCCTTGATTTATGAAGATGCAGAGGGAGACCCTTCACCCAGGAACACAAACCCACAGCAGCCAGTTGGTTGCACCACACTGATCTGCCAGACATCCCCACTGGCTGGACTGAGAGCAAAAGAATGAGCAGACAGGGCTGAGCTGCTGTAATTTTCTCATGCCACATTACATGTTACGTAGCTAAGTGCTCCTGACTCATACGCTAACTGCAGCACTGGGGGGTAGTTAATAGGCACAGTTCATTGTATTGCTGTGACTTTATACGGTTGAATCAGATTGCTCTGGCCTCTGTGGGAGCTGTGAGCGAACAGGCTGTTTCTCACTGCCCACCACCATCCCACGCTGTGACCAGCCCCTTTCCTTGAGCCCACTGAAAGCAGGTGTTTCATACCACCTGCCAAACCTCGGCACTTAGCAGTCATGGACAGTAAACAACTCTTAAAATAACGAGGAAAAGGGGCAATAACGCTTTGGTGCACGTGGGCGCTGGTGCCACAAGACAAGGGTGTATGCCACTCCTGCTAGGCTTCCCAGGCCTGCCTTTGTCCCACACTGATTTCCCTGCCACTGCCCAGGTTCGATTCCAGCCCTCGCACCAAAGGATCATTTTGTTTTGACATGTTCAGCGGAGGCAACGATTAACTTAAACCAGGAGATACAAAAGAGGCTTGGATGTGTAGATGGAGGCAGAGGGCTGGGCCAGGAGCACTGTGCACTCCTGAGAAGACTGTGCAGAGGGAACAGTGTTGGACCTTCCAGAAACCCAGGAAGAAAAAATGCAGCGGGCCTCATGCAGCCTGGTGGGAACTCCCCCTGTGCTCCCCAGGAAAATCTGCCACAGAATTTTCCTGCTTCTCACTGTCTCCTGAATCTTTCAGTAAATGTCTTGCAATAATTCAATTCTATACATTTATATATGTTTCATCTATTGATCTATATACCTACCTGATACCTCTCAAAGAGAAATAAGAGGGGACAGGTAAAGTCTCAGGAAAATCTGGCTCAGAAGCATTTAGGACTCCAGACACAGCAGTGTGATGTTTGCACACAGCCCCACGTGCACATGCTGTGCTGTTCACCCTCTGTATGCTCCTGGGATCTAGCAGCACGCTGCCAGCTGGTAGCCCCACCTGCAAGCCCGACCCTGCTCATGGCAGCAGTGAAACTTCCTCCAACTTGAAATGGGGCGTGACTGTCACCCCTAGCTTCTAAAATTGGCCATTAATCAGATTTAGTAGCTTAGGAGTAGCATAGAGAAATCCAGGTTGGACTATAATCAAACGGAAGAGAGACTGGCTGCTTGTCATTGCTGCAGCGAGGGTGAGTACTTTGAGGAGCACCTGAGCAAATTTAGGGTGTCAGTTCCACTGAAAATCATGACAGAGTTGGAAATCTCATCCTGCAGCTGAGCAGATTCCTTTTATTTTTCTCACGGATTCCAGCTGCAGAATGTAAATAGCTTTGTTAGGAATCAAGACATTTTCTTTAATCCTCTCTACTAATACCTGGATTTCTTGTCCTGAGCCACCAGCAAGATCCAGCTGTGCAACGGCAAGTGAGGTTGGAGGGTATTTTGGAGCAAGTATCTCCTGGAGGGAAGGGGAAGCACTAAGCCCTTTGAGCGATGCTCATGTCCCCATTTAAAACCCTGTGAAGTGCTGGCCACCCATTTCCAGAGATGACTAATTCAAACTGGAACCAGCAACTCCCAGGATGGTCAGGGCAACAAACAGTCCATCTGCCAAGGAAGGACTAACAGAACAGAGTCTGGCCTCCTAGCAGGACTAGTGAGAACACAACAAACTTTGGGAATCATGGGACATTGCTAAATTATGAATGAAGCTTTATGATGCAGTCACCTGCGAGAGCAGGGAATTAGACTCACTGCAGCCTGTTCAGTCCAGGTCTCTGTTCAGTGTCCTCTGCACCGCCAGCAGCTCCCTCCAGATGCGATGCCCACTCCTGGTGTGAGGATTTCTCTCTTCAACCTCCACCACTCTGAGTGGTTGCTCTCCCAAATGGAAAGAATAAATGTTTTTGCCTGCGATGTTTTTCTGTTGCTGTTCGAAAGAAAAAAAAAAAAAAGAGAAAGAAAATGTGTGGGTACATAGCTCTGGAAATGACAGCAGAGAGATAACACCTTGCAAAGTTTATTTTCTAAAGTGATTTGTTAGCAGTAAAACGGGTAAAAAGTCAAGTTATTATTTCTCTGAAGTGAAATTGTTACAAAATGGCTGCTCTGGGGTATTTCAATATTTTTTTTTTTCTGTGCAGGAACCTGATAAAGCAACATGCACATGCTGGAGCTGTATAAAACAGCAGTGTTGTCTGACAACTGACAGGACAACAATGCCTTGCTTTGTGTGGGGATAGGGTGGCTCCAGGCACTTCTTTTATGACCTCCTGGTATTCTCCGAGATCTCAACGGCAACTTTTTCCACCTGCCGTTGCTGCTGGTTGCAGCGCCTGGGGGAAGTGTGGGATGTATTGCTCATAACCTCCCAGTCTGCAGAAACTGGAGGCATGGAGCGGCTGTGTCAACACAGCTTGTCTGCCGCACTGCAACCGTGTACGTGCGCAGTCACGCTCGTTTACCCACCAATGATCAGGGTTTGCCAGGGACAGGGGTGCCCACGTTTACCGGAAAGTGATTCCCCTGGTAGCGCATTTACGGTGCGTAGCTGCATGCGCACTAACAGATCGTTTTATTGGGCTTTTTGACATTACAGCAACAAAAGCCCATAGGAAAACTGCTTTCCAGTTAGGTTTTCCAACACATTCAGCCAATAGTCAGAAATCACAATTTTGTCTAATTATACTTCAACATCCTCAGCTTGGCCTTTGACAGGGGTGTTCTTGCTACAGCTAGATGCAAGCTCTGACACAGCGGTGCACATCACGCTTGGTAGCATTTACACCAAACCCCTCGTCTGGTAGCACAAACATCCCTAAACTGAGTGCTGGTCTGTGCCCTAAAACACCTGCAATTCCATAGCTAAAAAAAAAAAAGAAAGAAAAAACAAAAAGACATGGTAGGAAGGATGCTGTAGATGGGAGACAGATTCCGTTGTTAAACACGGACAAGCAGTCCCATCAGAGGGCATCCAAGACATCTGCATGAGGCTGACAGATACAGCCAGCAGCAGGCAACCAAACACCTAGAGCATCTGACATAGCTCCATAGACGTGTCTTTAGGCAACGCAAGCAAGCCCTGAGAGTAAAATAAGTTGTCTAAAGCGATGCAGGAAGACAGTGACAAACTAGGAATTGCTGGTTTCTCCTGAATTCAAATGTTCAAGATCTCAGTGCCTGTCTTTTCCAAAGTCACTCCCTGTCAAGCCCTCGCCAGTAGGCATTATTCTCTCCTGAATAAGCAGCGAAAAACAGAGGAAAAGGCTGTCACCACACTGTTAGCTGGGTGGTGGAGCTGTGCCAAAGGCCAGTAAGCAAGCTGCTGTGCGAGAGCACCAGGAGGGAGATGGGACCTTGACGTACCCCCAGGCAGAGGCTGCTCGGTGACTTAACAGGCAGCACAGACGTTACAAAGGTGTTTCTTTGGAAATGGTAACTCTGCTGAAACTCTTGGGGTAACTTAGACCCAGGCATTAGGCTGTCCTGCAGAGGGGGTGCAAAAAGCAGGTTTTCCTCAAGATTTTATTTCGGAGCTATTTAAAATTAAAATCCAAACAACAGAGTAATTTTTCATTGCCGTGTTTCATACAACAGCATAACATCTTTAAATAGGATTCCTCATTGCAAAAGTAGCTGATTTGTTCTTCAAGTGCTTTCAGATCAATTAAAATACAATAAGAGCAAATGCAGGAAATATTTCTGTTACAGACAGTATTAATTGTGGGGAGCTCTGGGTGAAATGGAGATGACAGAAGTCAAAACCCAGAAGAATTAGAGCTTGTAAGGGACATTTCTGAAAGCCCACGATCTATAAAAGCAATGCTCCCAACCCAAATAAGCTCCCAACCCAAATAATTTCTCACCACCTGTTGTTTGTCAGACTGAGTAAGGGCTTTTTGCTGGAAGCTGCCTTTCAACACTGTATCCCCAACATAGTTTCGGGGGAACCGTCAGCAACACGCACAGGTATTGGTATTTACATGTCTTTCCACAGCATATTTGCACTTCTGATGTTACTTCGTTCCCTACTGGTGTTAGCAGGCACTTCCTGGTCTAGACTGAGCTTCGTGGTTAATGCTGGGACATTTCTTATAAGCTAGCTGCAAAGAGCCAGCCCATCTAGGGAAGGCTGGAGGAGGCGGTGAAAGGCACGACCAAAGTGCCGGCAGCTGAGCAGGGAAGAGGATGGGTGCCTTGAGAGGAGGATCCTATAAATCCCCAAAGCTGCCTTGCTCCTGGCCATGTCCTGTGGCTGAACCTGTCTTGTGCAGGACCCAGGGAGTCTCCTGAGTAGCTGCAAGGCAGCCCTGGGGAGAAAGGATGACCCCTTTTATCCACAGCTGAACTTCGTCTCTCCCTTTGGCAGTGTGTGCTTCTCCTTCTGCCAACGACCAGATTAAAACTGAAAGGGGAATAGCTGTAACGCAGGCATCCAGCTTTTAATAACTCAACATCCTTCCTAGGATGCTTGATGACCAACATCTCTCTCCGGCTTTTCTGCAGCTCTGCTAATGCCACAGCACTGTGGTAATTTCTTTCAGTCTTACAAGAAAGAAGCATAAATTGGGGTATTGACTGCCTCTGACTTTTTTAGTAGAATACGCCAATGCAGTCATCCCCTGGCTACAAATATCCATGGGAAGAATAGATGTGTCCTTTAATAACAAGGAGAGTGCTTAAAAAAGAACACTTTATTGCAGCGTTGCCTTCACCACAGTAAATTGCAGCATTTTCATTTTCCTGTATTTATTGCACTGAAGTGTTTATATCACTGTGAAGCAAATATTTGCTTTCAAAGGTCACTCATTGTCTCTCTCTCCCTCTGGGGATGTATGTAGGTCTCTCTCAGACTTCACCATGATTCCGTAAGGATATACAATGTTCTGGCTATGAGATTCTTTATTGCACCTGAGCACTACTAAACTAGCAGATGTAGAATTCAAGGTATAATAGGCAATGTGCTTCCATGAGCCAGTCTCTCTTTACGTTTTTCTGTAACCCTTAGTCTCCTGTTGTGCTCCTCTGCCAGCCCTGGTGTAACACACAAGACTGGCTCACAGGGAATTTGATGTGAGTTTCCCCGTTCCCTTGGCTTGGCACATGACATTTTTTGTAACAACATTTGGCCATCTGTCTTTTAAGAGAGCATTATGTATGTTTGTCTGTGAACCCAGAGGGTTTCTCTTTTCTGAAAGAGACCAAGATCCTTGTGAAATTTTGCAACCGCATCTGCGTATACAATTACTGCAAGTATAAACACAATTCGACTGAGTGCATGCAAGTGGCTCTAACTTCTGTAGCAACTTTTTTTTATCGAAGTTTAAGATCTAAGCACCTTAACATGGTACATCACAACTTTGTTTTGCTGACCTGTCACCTCTGCAGTAACCATAGACAAAATGTAATTTATTGAAAGTAAAGAGCGTGTTTAGGAGAGGTTATGCCCAGTCATATTGAGGTTTTTAAATCATTATAGGCTTTGATACTTGATTCAAATCAGCTTGAATGAGAACAGAACGCAAAATACCACAAGGAATTTATTCCCTGAGGTGCCTGGTAGAATCTTTGGTCAGTTCCCATTTTACTAAAACAGCAGTGGGTTTGAGTGGGCCAAACACAGACCACTACTTCACGCTTTTGAAAGCTCGTCCGGCAGTCAGTGAGCGCAGCCCCACTGCTGCTCACCTTTGCTTGGCCATTCCTGTCATCCGTTGGTTTCAATGTTCTAATAAATCAAGAGGACCACATAGAGGCCCCACATTTTTTAAAAAAACATCACAGAGGGAACACCTAATTTGTACTGTAGTGATGTAATTCCCTTTAGAACATACAAATATGTTCTCTATGGGACTTTATAGATAGCAGGGTTTGTTGCTGGAATTTCATGAAGCTGGAACTGAATTTAAGCATACATGGGGCTTTTCTTATCTCTAATCTGTCCTAGTCCACCTTTAGAACTGCAAAATCTGAAAAAAAAATTAAACCCATTCCTAGCCACCTGCAACATATATGCAGTTTATCATACTGCCTGCAAATGAGTAACCTTTATTGATTCTTGAGCATGGTTTTCTATTAAGTAAAGTTGAACCAGCACTGCTGCAGGGTACTTTTGTTTATGACTAAAACTTGATGTAAAATGACTTGTCTGGAAGAATGCTTGTTGCTGTTTCCCAATCCATTCTAAGTGCTTTACAAATACCAAACAAGCTCAATAAACCTGTCATGTTCAATCACTTGCTACGGAGCATCTCTCTGGTTACAACCTCTGACATTTTTTTCAGTTTGATGCAAAAAAAAAGGATGCATCTGTCACTAAAATGTCAACTGATGCTTCTAATTAACCAAAAAGGAAAACTCCAAAGAAAAATCAAGAAGTTTCCCCTTGTTGTTACTTTTTTGCACCACCCAACACCTTTGCTGGCTTGTGATCAGAATTGAATAAGTAAAAGATCAGAAGTCAGGCTGGAATCTACTTGAGAACTGAGTTTTCTGCACATTTTTTACTATCTGTGGTGACTGACAAGCAGCCAGCATTATTAGCTATTGTCAGGAGAAGCACTCATCTCACCTTCACTTGCTTACAAGTCTGTAATCATTGAGCTCACATGGGATATGCTTAGAGACTGAACCAAATCCCCTGTTTACAGTGAGGAAAACACTACCAAATAGACATAAACCAGGACCAGTTTTCTGCTCCTCACCGTGAGATGTATACACCAATTAGATCAGCTCCAAAATCATGTCTAAATTTTTATGACTTTTGCTAAAGATCAATGCTGCTCTTCTGCCAGCACAAGTGTAGCGAGGGATCCAGGCAGAGGAGAATATTTTATTACTGTGTCAGATACGTTAATGCTGAGTTTTGCCTCGCTCTGGGAAAAAAAAAAAAACAACAACACTATTTGTGAAGCAGTGACCGCTCTAGTGCCAGCCTGTGCCAGGTGGGACAGGAGTTTGGACAGTGGTCCTTTATCAAAATAACTTATTTTTATCCCAGCCAAGCCGGCTCCATTTGCTGATCAGGAGCAGCTTCTTCGTGAAGCTGCATGATGTGCCACAAAAAGTTATGTGCGTGCAGCAGTGGGGTTGGAAGGTTGGGGTGGCCTTGAGAACCTACCCACTCTTTCACGTGCCCTTCAGGAGGAGACCAATTCCTGATTCAATTTTTCATCCTAATCCTCAGAGTGTGACAGTTTTGCAAAGCTTATTTATCGCTGTTTGTGAGCATCCTTGAAGTGCCTGATATCAGTCTGAATATTAGCCATGAAAATAAGCTGCACATTAGCATCATCCGGGGCTGCAGATGAGTTGCTTAAGCTTGGTCCTTCACACCACTGTGACCGTGCAGCTGGCAGAACAGAGTGGGCTTCTTTTCCAGCGTATATTTGGGCTCCTAAACATTGTGTGACCCTTCACAGAATGTCAGCCTCCCTCTGACAAGGACGTAGCGATGCGCTCAGTGATGAAAGTAGGATGCTGTGCCAGTAGCTTCAGGGCTGGCTCTCTGAGATGGATTTCTTCCTGCTGTAGCTTCAAAGAAGAAAAGCAGCCACGAGTGAGGGCAGGACTAATGTGAAAGCATGAAGGTCACATATTCCTTCGTAGATAAGAAAAGCAGTAAATTTGTTGCTGGAGCTGCAGAAGAAATGCAAGGTGTGGTTGGCTTTCCTTACTCCTTTCTAAGCAAACAGGGTGCGATCCAGGAAATATCCCTTCCACCCAGCTGTACCTGTTCAGCTCATACTCCTGTTGTGCTGCTGGAAAGTGCTGTCAAAGCAGTAAGTGGATTCATCTCAGATAGAAAATAATTTGTTTTTAAAAAGGGTTATTATTAAAATTTTACAGCCAAACTCTGCCCTGGCTCATCTTGTTTTATAAAGGCTACACATATCACAAAGACAGGACAGAAAATAGCCCCTGGGATTTTGCTTTCCTACAGCAGCTTTACTGAAAGGGGCTGCTTTTGTCCTCTTTCTGTAATTGATCATGATGGCATGTGCTTTATGGCTGTTTATTCTCAGTCCCCCACAACTTCCCCACCTCCTCTGCACCTGGGATTAGGTTTTTCTGCAACGAACAAATGTAACATTCAGTGAGCAGTAATTTGCAATGTGGCATGCTTGAGTCGAGCAGAGAAATAAGCCAGTGTTGTGGTTATAAAGACCTGACAGATGGTAGGAGGACCCGCCTTTCTTAATCAAGTCATGCTCAGTAATCAGAGCTAGCTCGAATTTATAACAAAAAAGAAACCCTAACCAAATGAAGATTAGTGGGCTGCATCCTCATCTTGGGTTAGGACGAGCTCCGTGGCGTTGACAACACCAGATAAGTCCTGGAGGCTTTTCACCTGAAATGAAGGATTCGCTCAGATAGATAACTTCACCCGATCCAGCTGTAAATATTATTTCAGAGTCTGGACTAGAGTGTCCTGGACAAGTCATTAGCTGATAAAAATCTGCAGTTTCATTGTCTTTAATTTCACTGGCGATAAATTATCTGAGTGTCCAGCCCTCCAAGCAATGCAGTTGAAATATAGGATGCAAGCAGCATAGGCTTGACCTTGACCTCCTTCAAATTAAGGCTTTTAATTCTACAGAAGAATAAATGGGTCTGAAGCCCACTTCTGGTACCAAACAGTGCCCCCTGAATCTCCAGATGTGATGTGTATAGCTTTTGAATCATTAAGGAAAAAAGAAGGATTCATTTTTCCTCAGCGAACGTGGTAAGAATAGATCCTTGTTCCTCAAGAGCAATTAATAGCACAGGAGTAAAGCACCACCTTGACAAATCCTGTGTGCTCTGTGCCGCATAGGAATGACTATCCAGAACGAAAGAGTTTGGGTGAGGGCACTCGTAATAAAAGCACTTCTGGGGGACTGACATTTAAGCACATCTCGATGCTTCAGGGAGCTTAACCACACTGTTTCTTTCCATTTTCGCTGTCTTCCAGGCTCGCAGGCAGCTGAGTACAACTCCTTGATCTGCAGCTTCCACAAACACCCACAGCTAAAATGGCGGAAGACGCGGATATGCGCAATGAGCTGGAAGAGATGCAGCGGCGTGCCGACCAGCTTGCCGATGAAGTGAGGCCGAGAGCTAAGCAGGAACCCTGGGGCTGGGTGTGGGTGACAGGCAGGGCCAGGAACAGGAGCTGGTCTGGCAGAGGAGTTCTGGGACTGATTCTGTTTTCCGTCAGCTTTATGTGGAAAGCAGAACTGGAAAAGAGATGAAACAACTTAACGTCGTGTTTGGTCCAGATTAAGTAGTCTAGATTAAGATATTTATTGATCGCGAGTTTGGTTCGGGTACTAGGACGTGCATCAGTTTGACTGACCTTAGAGCAAAAAGCAGCAATATAATATTGTCTGAGGATTCCTTCAATCTGCCAAACCTATGCAATATTAAATGTTACCAATTAGGTGACTGAAAAGTAGCTGAACACTGCAGACCGTGTTTCTAAAGTGGAACACCAGCTGTTCCCAGCACCACCACTGCACCGTGCAGGCGAGGGGAGCGCACACGTTATAGCCCCCAGCTGCCCCGGGATGCGGTGGGAAGTGCTGCATTGTGAGCCCTCCTGGGGGCTGAGGGTGAGGAGATCACCATCACCCGCTGATGGCCTGATTTAGGGGGAAGGCAAAGAGCATAGGAGAAACATGCTGTCAGCATGAGCCTGCACATTAGTGAGGGAAACTGTGTCTTGCCACATCTAAGTGGCTTTTCCTGTTTTTTTTTTTTTTTTTTTTCCAGTCTCTTGAGAGCACCCGCCGAATGCTGCAGCTTGTTGAAGAGGTAAGGACTGCATTTTATTTGAGCTTCTGTTGCGAGCAAAAGCGATGGAGAATCTGACACATCGGGAGGTTCTTTTTTCCTTTTACTCACGTTGCTAGGGCATGGCTATGGCTTTTTGTACCACTCCATCCCTCATCCTTCCCCAGGCACGAGGGTCATTTGAGACACCGTGCCTCAGCTGCCCAGCTGCTGAGGCACAATGTTTTGCCCATGTCTGAGTATCCATTGAGCCAGGCTGCTCAAGATAAGGCAAGGAAACAGCTTCTGAAGGTGACCTGGAGTGAGGGACAAAAAGCTGAGTTTGCTGCAGAGCTCCTGGAGCCTCGTGTTGGCACTGCCCTGATGTCCTTGCCATGTCGCTGCAAGCAGGGAAGGTGAGAAAGGCCCTCTGCCTCTTTGCCCTGTCCTCTTTGATACCTCCCTCTACAAAACCACTTGCAGCTATTTATAGAGCATCGGTCACCACAGCATTAAGTGCCACTTTACGCATCTCTGAAACATTTATTAGGGATTCAAGGCTTATGAGATATCCTAGATCGACAGCTCTGGAGAAGGAAGTTCTCTGTTTCCACGGTGCAGGGGAAGGGGACTTGGGCTCAGCCCCCACGGCTAACACAGCCAACACCCTCCTGCAGGGGTCACCCCCAGAAGGAAAAAGCAATTTGCCCTCATTTCACCCTCTTCGTAACAAAGGGCTTTAAAAGCCGGGTGCTACCAAACTCGGTTCAGGTTAGAGCGATCAGGCATCAGGTGGTGGAAAACTTCACTCCTGCCTGACAGGCCGTGTTATTTCCAGACACTGTGCGAGCTGTGGCTCTGGAACAGGTGACGTTTTTAATCAGGGTCATCAGTACTGACAGTCCCGGTACTCCTGACAACTGGAGGAGTCTCCAGCAGAGACAACGGGCAGAACATGACATCAGGTCCCATGTCCAGGAACAAGCACAAGCCCAGCCGTAGGCTTCACGGCCTCAAAATCAATCAGGACTGTGGAGATCAATGGAGTCCAGTGGAGACAAAATTAAATTTCTGTGTACAGATAGACGAGCAGATGGGTCATTGAGCATAGTCAGCATCGCTTCTCCGCCACAAACACTTTGGACCTGGGCCCCTTGCAGCTAAAGCACGCTCTTGTCTTGCGAGCAATCTGCCCATTTTCTCTGCTCAACTCCCTGGACGTGCCATTTCTAACCTTCGCTTCATGTCACCTCCCGGCTGGACGCAGCTCCTGCTTTAAATCACTTCACTGACATGCACAAGTCTTACACGTGTACCTCCACAAACACAAGGCAGGAGAGCCCCCTGCCCCAAAATGCCTGCGATCGAAATAGACAACGCAGATGATGAGTGGGAAGAAAAAGAGGCACAGGAAAGGGAAGTGATTTGCCCAGGGCCGAGGCATCGGTAAATATCAGCCCTGTCTCTCCCAAGCTGTATTTGTGTGACCTATGCACTGCTTGAGTTTTCCTAACATATTGAACAAGCATATTGTGAATGCCACTGGAATTTTAGTATTAAATCACAGCAAATGGCAAAGTGGGAGGAGAACTGGGACTGCTGCATTTACCAATGAATTTATGTAAGACTCTAGTGCTTCTTGGAAGAGCACGGCATCTCTCTGGACCTGGCTTTTATTCAGATGCTACAGTATCTTCCTGTGCAAATACAGAAGTTTCTAAAACTAGCCATGAGTAGTCAAGGGAATTCATTTACAATGAGCTGAATATTATTTTCAGTAATGTGGCTACAAAAGTCCTTTAAAATTCTCCTGTGCTCTGAACAGCTGGTTGATTACTCTGACCCCATTTTCTAGGTACTTTACAAAGCATGCAGCAGCTAGGGAGTGAAAGATTTTAGACTAAAAAGACAAGTGGTGAGTGTCTTTGAAATTGAACTTGTGTTTCTCTGATATAATAGACAAAAAAAAAGAAAAAAAAAGAAAAAAAAAAGAAATCTGATTAGACTCACTTGCTTAGCAGAACCTGTCTAGTGAGTAGAGATAGGAAATATTCTTCCTCAATGAAAGAATGCTTTTTACTTTATTCTCTTGATAAAACAAATCCAGTACTCCTTAACCAGGAAGAGCATGCTCCCACGTTTAAGCATTATTCCTATATACATATATATGGATTCCTGTCATGGTTGGCTCCACTCTGCTAGATGCTAGGGAAATACAGGATAAACAGCCTGACCTGGCTCCGCTCTAGAGACAGAGGAGTGCTGTCTGCTCAGGGAAAGCCTATAGCAGTGCAATGCTGAAATGAGGCCAGAGCGTGAGGGACAAAACCGATGTCCACAAAGGGCCTCCTGGGCCCTCCTTGCCCCAGAAGACTTAGCCGAGTCTGAAGACTAAGCCCTGCTGCTGTTTGCAGGAAATGTCAGTGAGGAAAATGGAGCTGTTCTCCTTGCTGAAGGACCAAATCTGTTACTGCAGCTTATTTTTATAACCGAGCTTTGCAAGGAGATGATTGTTTCAGCCCTAGCACAACAGGAGAAGCCAGAAGTGGTGAGTGGACATTGTAAAGTGGCCACTGCCTTGCCTGAGGGCAGCTACGTACTGGGATGGCATATTACAAAAATCAGTTTGCTCTATGGTGCTCGGCATACCCATGCAACACAAAGCTACATCCACATTAACCAATGGCATTGGAACTACTCACTACTCACTGCCATAAATACCTGCATTTCCTTACATTGCTGTGCAATGTTTCCATCAAAACATAAAATAAAAATAAATTAAGCAGGAGAAGTAAGACTACAGCACAGTTTGTAGCTGACTTTCTCATTATTTTCTTGTTCAAGCTTTTAACCTCTGAGCCAACCTTACGAAATGCAAAATAACACAGTAGGAGAAAAGGCATGAGTCCACTATCATATTCTAGTGGAACCACCATCGCCTTTAAAAAAAATGATCATTGTAGGGTGGAAAAGAAGATAGTTTCTAGCTCTGACGCAGCAAGGGAAAAAATATCAACAAGATCAGTAGTGCAGAAAGCCCAGCAAGAAAGCACTTAGCAACGAGCACAGACAAAAGAGTTGTTCTGTACATTCAAATCCAGACAGGACTATTTCTCCTCTTACATACCGTGGGGTTAGAGTCAAGTTTAGTAAGATATCAGAGCTGAAGTGGTAAGTAAGGAAGTCTGATAACGTCACGATGCTGCTCGGAACAGGACACTGAACATACAGCATGCCATTTTACTTACCTCCTTCATTTGTGATTGGGAAGTTTCCTGTGACATTATTACCACAGTCAAATTACTACCACAAACACCCCTTAATTATAGACTAAAGAATTCTTAGAAAAATCTATTAATTTAGATTTTGATCCAAAGCTTGTGAAAGCTGATTTGAAAAATCCCTCTGACATCATTAGCTATTGGAATGGTTTTACTCAGACAAGTGTTTTAATCTGTGTAATTCCAAAGAAATACACATCTGACACAGAGGAAGGTGATTCATAATTCTGGTGTCAGTGCTTGCCACGCAGGATGAAACCCCGTGTAGCTGGGTCTACCAGCTGGATAGCACTGGAGTCAGGGACATTGCGCTAGATGAAAACCAGGCACACAAGATTTGAAGGGGGTTATATGCAGACCTGCCTTGGCTGAGGATCTGAGCCCCAGGGTAAATTAATAGGCTCGGAGAAGTAACATGGCTCTTCAGTCAGGCACGGAGAGACATTACAGTGTTAACAGGGTGACAGTGAACCTGGAGCTGGAGTTGATGAAATGTATTACTACGGATGACTGAAAGTGTTTCTTTGACCACATTTTTGTCTTTAGGGTGTTGACATGCCTCTTTAGTGTCACTGGGAACTGCTAGCAGTCTCAGCCTGTCCTGGTTTATAATTGCCTGGGTTAATTTATTCAAAATAAACTCTATAATCCATATTGATTAAAGCAAAATTCTTCATTGAAGAGGAAGTTTATGTGTTCTTCACATAAATGAGAGTGTGTATGTTTTTCAGGCTACCTCCTGAAACACAGAGGAAGGGATTTCTAGAATTTGGGTTCTCTATCTGATACATTATTCCCTTCTATTGTTAAGAAAATCAAACCTTGGGCTTAACCACAGTTGGAGAAGCTGCCTTTTGTAATGGGCACGGATAGGAAACACACTGTATTTCTGCAGGGACTGGCGGGCCCTTCCTGATTGGGAAGAAGTCTTCCCAGTTCCCTTCCTTGGGAAATTCAGTGACATAACAGTAATAAATACAGCAATGCATTTCCCCTCCAAAGTGCTGGGCAAATTACAGTGAATGCCTTGTAGATTAATTTAATGGGCTTTGAGTGAGACCCTACTATAAAAAAGTTTTATAAAGCTGTCACAGAAGATTGAGGATAATGTATATTAAAGACTGCAGCAGGGATCCAAATTATGCTGTTAAACTGGCTTCACTGAAGCACACTGCCTTAGGATGATGTATCTAAAAGCTGAATTAAGCCCAAAGTTTTAAAATAGTATATTCTAGCTTTCTGATCTGTAGCTTAGCCTGTGGTCCAGTGGAGAAACTGGGTGTGTGCTTCACAGAAAGCACATTGAAGTTGAATCCAGACCAGTACTCCTTGCTGGTTTACCTTTCTCCAAACACTAGAGCATAGCATTACCCAAAGGTCGAAGGACATTGACTTCCATAAGCTGTATGGGGTCTGTAGACATGGTGCTATTTCCCCTAGTGTAACTAATTTTTTAAGTCAAAAGTGATGGCCTCCTGCTATGAGGGGTCATCCTGTGAGCAACGTTTGTCAGGTCTGCATACGCCAGGCTTTGCAGAAGAGTTGGCAACACACGTCAGTGTCGGTGGAAATCAAGGTCTGTGAGGATATGCAGGCTGACCTGCTCACTCCGAGAGTCAGGGCTGAGCACATTCAAGGGCTGTGTGGGAAAGATGAAATGTTTTACCATCTGCAGTGTACCTGTTCTATGGATAAACAGAGGAACTCCAGAGCTGTCAGTTTAATGCCTCAACAAAAGCAGTTCATGCTGTGCCATTTTCTTCTAAAGAACAGGAGTGTGAGATGTTTGCTGTACTGTGGCAAAATCCAGCAGCCCAAATTCTCCTCTCAGGTGCAGCAGGAAGAGAAAGAGAGTCAAAAGCGAACCCAAAGAGACAAGGATGTTGAGAGATGGATTAATGTGGCATGCGCTCCATGAACTTTGCAGGACCCCATCAAAGATGTACTTTTCTTCTCTCCAGCTTGAACTATCCTAAGCATCCCATTTTCTGAGAATCCCTAATTTGCTGCAAACTAGATGGAGGATTGCTTGTGCAAGGATTGGAGGTTCTTAACTAATTCCTCCATTGCATGGGAAGACAGAAACACCCTAATCCTGGGGAAAGCGTACCATTAGCAGACACTTTCATAACACCACAGACCTCACTACTTCTGCCCATGTACGGGTTCCCACGTAGGATCTCACTGATGTTGTGTGGGTGGGAACCTTTCCTGAGCCCCTGGACTGGACAAATCCCAACCCCGGCACCCACTCGCTGCCGTGACATGGGCTCATCTGGGAACCTGTTATCAAGGTTTTATGATCAGTTGTTTTAAAACATATTCTTCTGGGCTGGCAACTTGCAAACACAGCTTTCGTCACCTCCTGCTACACGCTCTCTAAGCAACCAGTTCACACGTGTCTGCCGACAGCTGCTCCCACTGACCGAGGGCAGTTTCTGTGGTAGTTTTAGTGCAGGGAACACCAACGCGTTCTGTGCTTGGGAAGTCTCTCATGAGCCCCAAATACATTTCTTTGGTACCTTTCTTCCTCTGTGTTCCTTTAGATGAAGAAAGATTGAGAGTTCTAAAGATGGCTTGGCCTGTTGTCACGAAGGGTCAGATACCCAGAGTGTTTCTCTCCTGCTCAGACATCTGGATGATGAGCACATTTGCCAAATAGCTCTGTTTGGTTTTGATCTATCTAAAAAATCAGCCACAATGGAAATTAACTTTTGGGAAAGTCTGGATCTGTTTTAAATTTGCAAATGTGATTATATATATTTTTTTTTTCAAATTGGCTGCACATGGTTATTTTTTTGTGAAAAATCAATTAATGCTTAATCAAAACTTGGAACGGACAGAGATTGTCACTTGATGTCTGAATCACCTCTCGTCTTTGTCAGTGAGCATCTTTTTATTAGCTTCAATGTGCTTTGGATTAGATCTCAGATGCAGACAAGTGTATTCAGTGCACACTCTAATATTTTCACATTAGGATTAATGCTGTGGCAGGCTGAGCTACAGGTCACTTTCTTAAGAGACAGCGTATTGCCTGATGAAATGAAATTGTATTGATGGCCAAGTAAGTAGCAGAAAATTGCACCTCTTTAGCTCCGTGCAAGGATTTAATACGAAACACAAACCATAAGGTCCAATTGCCAAGTTCCTCTCTCAGCACAGGTCTCATTCAGGTCACTGGGCAGCTTAACTGCATAAGGCCAGATTGCTCAGGTCTCAAAACCTGCAGAAACAGAAGGTCAGAGGGCTAACAACCATCAAGCATTCCTCAGCCTGGCTATGCTGGACTCACTAAAAGCCAACACCTATAACACCACCAGCTGCAGGTTTTCTAAGCCCAGTATTCAGAAAGGCGCAATGTCACACTGCGCTGTATTTACTCAAACCCAAGAGGACTCAGGATCCAAGCAGCCTCCTTGTGTTTGCATGATGTATGTATGATGTATGTTTGTTACAATACATATAAGTCATTCTGGGTAAGCCACCTTGGGTACCGAGAGCATAGAGAGAGCACCATTAACAAGCTACCTGATATCCACTGCTCAGCAGATCTGATTCTTAACCCACAGAAAACTTAGGATCATTAATGGTGGCTTCCTTACTGTAAACAGGCAACTCTAAGATGACTCTTGGACTCTAAGTTTGTAAAGGCTGTGAAAATAAAAGCTGGCTGGGACTGAAGCAAGTGCAATATGAGCTTGAAAGGAGAGCAAGCAGCAGCAGCACCTGGCAGACAGCTGGACCAAGGGCAGGAGGCTTCTCTCCACCTGCCAATTCCCACAGGGAATGAAAAAAAAAGGGGGGGGGGGGAGGGCAAACCAGGCATCTGATGCTCTTCCCAGTTCCTACAGGGACACAGACACTAAAGACAAGAGCGGGAGTGCAGAGTGAGGCAGACAAGAGCGCAGCAGGGGGCATCTCGCGTCCCTCTTGAACTGAGCAGGGTGCTCTTGAAGCAGAGCAGAGAAGCACCAGCTGCAGCTGCCAGCCAGCCCTCGAGTGCCGGGCTGGTAGCTGAGCTGCGGCATGCAGCACACTGCTGGCCAGCCTGCGAGCATCCTGGAGCGCGCCAGTGGGTGAGACGGCACTGCTCCCCGATGGGAAGAGTGATGGCAGGAGGGATAATATGAAGCCCTGAATGTGCTTCTGGGAGGGGGAGGACAGTCGGAAAAAAAAAACAGGAGGGATGGTCAGGACACAAGGGTTTTCTTCCTCATGTTCCTGGGTAACTGTGGGCAAGCAACTGCCTCTCCCCTGGTTGGCCCCTGCAAAATCAGCGCCACCAACTTTATCTGCTTCCCAGGGACATGGGTGGCTTTCTGTTCAAGGAAGCAGCTAAATTACTGCCACGCATGTCCAGGTAACTCCCCTGGCAAGATGTCAGGCCACAGAGGACTTACTTCATCTGTTACTGAAATGCAACATTCAGGGTATCTTTCAGGCCATTAATTATTCACAGATATTATCACTGCTCTAAGCAGAACGGAGCTAGTTTTCCCTTTGTAATTAAAAAGGAGCTAATCTAATCTGTGATATAGCTTCCTATCACAGCACCCAGAAACCTGAGACACCTGGTCACACCCCAGAGTGGTGATAATGCATGCAAAAACTGTATTTGTGAAAGGTGCCCCGCTGCTGGCTCAGGCAGGAGGGAGCTCGGAAGTGCTCAGCTTTGCCTAAGCCCTGCTCGCAGTGAAGGTGATGGTGATAAGACTCCAGTTAACCTTCACAGGAACCAAGATAGGATTGACATGGAGGGGTTTAAAAGTCCTGCCTTCAAGTTTAGTCCAAAGTCCATTGATAGACACTAAAGGTGACTGTTGGATGAATTAAAATTTGGCCCAAAACCTTACCTATTAGGTCTCTGAGCCAAAAAATATGATTTAATCCTACTAAAGGTTAGCCTGCCTTAAAATGGATTTCCTAAGGAGGCAAGCTCTCTGACTTCTGTGTTGCAAGGGCTATGTACAAAGCACTATGGCTCATTACCAAACATGTTTGGGTGCCATCTACTTCTCCTGTGGGATGAGCATACATCTGCAGTGTCAACACCCCCTTCTTCCATTCTCCTGCTCAGAGAACTTGGGAACAAATCCTCTTTATAGAAATGGCTCTCGCATAAAGTGATTATTTAATCTTATGGTCCGGGACTTTGTGTTTCTGCAGTAGTTCAGTGTCCCAGTGAATCCTAAAGGGCTGGTGGTACAACTGAGAGTACACAGTTCCCTTTATGGTGCCCAGTCACATAAGGGCTGTGGATTGTGCCACCAGCCCCTTATGACCTTGTCATTCCTTTCACTGTTTTTCTTGTCTTCCTATGTCTCGTGCCGAGGACTGAGAGTTCCCTCACTGATCTCTCTTTCTCTCTCTTTCTTCTCCCCTTCTCTCTCCTTACCTTGCTACCACTATTGGGATGTAGAGTAAAGATGCTGGTATCAGGACTTTGGTTATGTTGGATGAGCAAGGAGGTAAGTTCAGATTGCTTCAGTAAGGACGTAAACCATTCTCAAAGTACTGTACTAACTGTGTGCTACCCTGAATCCCAGGGCCATAAAACATGTATGGTTATGCATGAGAACCCAAGAATCTCTTTGCCTTCAGCTTCACTGTCTGACAAAGGAACGTACAATAGCTGTGTAAGAGTCTGTACTTCTTTTGATCTGTTTCCCATTAATATCAAGGAGCTGCAGGCTGAACTCATCAAAATCATCTTTTTTTCAGCAAGCATTGGGTCGAGATCCAGCTACATGATGGGAAGATTTGCCTCCATAAATATAAAATCCAACATTATTTAAGCAGGTGCTATGTAATTTTCTCACTTGTTTAGCTACATGTGAAAGACATGCAATATATGCATCCCAAGAGAAGCTAAAATGATTTGGCTTGTGCAAAATTCAGGTTGTTTTTTTTAGTACAGAAATGTCAGTGAGGATAACAGGAGATTAACATTAAAAGCTACGCAACAACTGTCTCATTACAAGCGACCATATATGAGCCTTTAAACTTAGACAAGTCCCTGCCTGTGGATGACAGTGACGAAGACAGGGGTAGATGTATTCAGTGCATCCCAGGAAATTACATTTTTGCCCTTCATAATATCAGAAAGTAGCTCGTAGCTTCTCCTTCCCCCCCAAATAAACCAGTATTTGCTGCAGACCCACAGCAACATCAAAAGGGAGTCTCCAAAGAGAAGTTAATCAACAGAGTATGAATTTCTGCTACTCTATATCAAACCAGCCCCCGAAAAGCCCGTATTATTATTTAGTATGTGGCACAGTGTGAAACTGTGTTAGGAAAAATTTTCTACAGAGGTGATGCTCTGTAGCTCAGCAAGCCCCAACAATGATTATAGGCAACGTTACAGCATTATTGGGAAATGGACTGCATAACCCAAGAAGCCCTTTTCTTCTATTACATCCCTGCTTCTCTGGCACTAAAATGAATGAAAAGTAATAACAGGACCTAAACTGAAAGTATTTCCTTCTGTTTGCTGTTAGATACATGCATTATTGCTTCTTGTATTTTATATTTTCCTTTTAAGGAAAAGAAATTAAACTAACCAATTTTTTCTCATCAATTTGTCTTGACAAGAAAAATATTACAGATGTTATCTATGGATGTTTCTTATTTCCTGAATAATGTCAGCCACAGAACTATCACTGAATACAGAAAAACAGATTATTTATAATGAAACAGATACAGCACCTGTGTAAATAATGTGTGTTGTTTCAGAAGTGCATTAACACTTGAAATAAATCACAAATGTTGTCAGAGCAAGTCTGTAAATAGCCACTTGTATCCAGTAAGGTAAGGCAGCGGCAGATCAGCTGAAACTTTAGCAGTGCCTCTAACTTCCCTTGTGTTTAGCCTTGGGAAAGTAGGTTTCTTTTCTCTTACTGTTGTTTTCCCACAGATTGCTAGGGGAGATTATTTTATTTTTAACCCCTTGTTTATTTATTTCCTTTGGAGTTCCATTTGATTACTACTGGTAAACCCCTGTGCTCTGGAGTTATCCCACCTAGTCATACTAGGAAGGACTGTCCACGTGAGCCAAGATGCTGAGGCTGGGCCCACTGACCTCTCTGGAGGCCAGGAAGCTCAGTATTAAACTCGTATCGACGCTGAAAACTGGAATGTATGGTGTATGGCCAGAGACATGGATAGCCAATACTTACAGGAAGGAATCAGACAACTTAAAAGCCTCCTTAAATTGGTTATGGTCATGCCTTAAGTGGTTCAGTAAATTAAGCTTGTGATTATAACGGTATGGGTTTCTCAAGAAAAAACAGCCTAACAATGCTACAAACCCTGGGAATTCTGTAATTGCTGTACTATGTTAAATGTTTAATTATGTTTTGTCCATTTTAGCCATATATAGCTGTAATAATTCCTTATTTCTTTTATTATTTTATTTTAGCAATAAAAGACTTCCATTATTGGGCAAAACACACTAATGATTACCTTGAATCCTCTGTAATTAGTGCAATGTGTGCAACTCATGGATGTCTCAACAGATTATCAGATTAAGGAAATCATTTGCTAACACCGCCATGTGATCTCTTTTCAGCTGACTGCACAAATCACTTAAGATTATTAGGTGTTAAATAGACAAAAACCATGACATTGATCTTTCCAGTGGGCGGCAAGCAGAATATCTAATCATTGCAGTTGCTCGAAGCCCTGTTTCTAGATTTCTTTACAAAATTATTTACTAAGTTAAACATGCCTTGAAAGAAAAACTTCTCTGACCTAATGTCAGTGTCGGTAGCACAAAACAGAACTCATTTTTTGTCATCCCAAGCAGAAGTCTGTGGGATCATAAAAGGAAATAAGCCAATGTAACGCTACACAACTCGGTACTCACACAGCCAAGGAAGCCTGGCTAGCTCCTGCTGCCTAGCACTTTGGTGCATCAGACCACAGTCTGTTGTGACCCTACGGAAACATGGAGCTTCACAAGCAATTTCACTACTCCTTTTTCCCAGAGGATGGGGCTGCCAAGACAACTAGAGACCTCCTCCAGTACCCCTTGGAGTCACTGAGTGGGAATCTGAGTGGGCTTTTGGAGCAGTCCCTGTGCAAAACAGAGTCACCACCTTTTGGGCCAGGTATTCTCGCTCAAAGCAGCTGCACACTGTCCTCCCCTGAGGGAGCCCACAGGGAGGAGCTGAGGTTGGATGCTCCTGGATGAGATTTTTTCTGTCAGTGACAAAGTCTTTCCCACAGCCTATCTGCATCCATAATGCTTACCTTTCTTTAACCTGGCCATGAGTCCAACTCCCCTGTTGAATTACTTAAATATACATATAGCACTTTAAACTAAAATATTTATATTCTACACTAAAAATGTTATGCTGCAAAGGGTTACTGAGGAGTAACAATTGCTGTCCTTATTTAAATTTCTTTAAAACATGCTTGCTTAGAAAAATGTTAACATTTAGATTCATGTTGGTAAAAAGCAGCGTGTATAAATCAAACTGACAGTACACAGCGGGGATATGAAAATAAACCTGGACTGCAAAACGGGTGGTGGTCCCAGAACAGTAGCTTTTTTCCTCCGGTGGGAGGAAATATCCTTCTCAGAAACTCCCATCACCAGCTCCCATGGGAGTATCGGCAAGCAGAGCAATCTGGACCTTCAAGAATGTTTTTTTTTGTGTGTGTGTGTGATGATATCTTCACACAGCTTATTACAAATGATTTTTTTTTTCTTGTATTCAAAGTGAGGTGGGGGGAGAAACATTTCCAATGACAACAGTAGCCACACAGCCCTTTTGCATCCAAGACAAGACAGAGGAGTATCTATAACTTTACTGAGCTGCAAAAAAGTGTCAATGCGATTGAATTTTTCTCCCTGCACCAGAGAAACTGCAAGTGCACAGCCAGCAGTGCCAGTGACTACAGAGAAGAGCTTAATCTACCCAAAACAGATCAAGTTGAGGTATGGAGGTAAAACTTTGGAATAACCAGGCAACCCCACATGTAAAGCTCACCTGACAGTGCCCTTACCAGCTGAGCTCTCTACAGCTATTGCATGAGTTTTGAGTTTTCCAGCTTTCTGTGAGTTATGGCTGACCTGTTCCTATGGCATTGGTGAAATAACTGTAGCAAATACAAACATAATTAAAAATTCTTTCTGCCTGAGAGCAGAACTATGGCCTCATGTGCAGGCCCTTTCCCCAGCTTATCTCCTATTTAACACCTACCACGAAAAATGATAGGCAGTGAGATGTCAGAAGCAGAGCTGCTAAAGGCGCTTCAGCAACACCTATGAGCTGAGCTGATTACAGTCAGAGATGGTTTGCTAATTAATGAAAAAAATGGTGGATATCACCATTCCAGATTCTACAGGGAAAACGGCATTAATTATGTTGAAAGTGTAGTGCAGAACAAAAGACAAACGAATCCCTCACAAAAGCAGGTTGTGCCTCGTCTACCGCTATTCTTAGCACCACTAGATGTGGGCTCACAAGCACTCCCCCCAGCCTCCTTCCATTCGTGTGCATGCTTGGCAATGCCTTTCAGAGCAGAGCTAGGTCAGGACTCAGGCTTTCCGAAAAGGCTGCCCTAGAAATGTACTTTGCTCCAACATGATTCTCCTTTATGGAAAATGGGATCACCCATTAGTTAATCTAATAGTTAATCTGCTGATTCTCTTTCACATTCAGCCCTCTTGTATGCCATTATGATTTCAATGTACTCTCAAATGTCCTTTTTTTTTTTTTTTAATTAAAATTATCCTTGGTGGAAATTACTTCATTGCACCATACACCAGGCAAAGGGCGCATTCCCTTCTCCAAAGGCATTTCACTGACATTCAGGAAGCCCAGGTCCCAATACTGGTCACTAGTTGAGGAATATTTGAATATTTCTTATAAATTGCAGATGGGCTGCAAAGGTGGAGCACACCACACTAGCCCTGTCCTGGTCTTGCATCCCACATTGTGCTCAGGTGCTTTCACAAACGTGTTTGCTCAGAGACCACAGGAGGAGCTCAGGGGTGCCCTTGCCACAGCTGCCCCCTCCCAGCCCCAGATCAGTCACAAAGCAGGGATTTGCCAAGCAGTCACAGAAGATCCGTGACAAAGGGCCACAATGCTACCACGAAAATAACAGAGCAAGCTATCAGCCCCTCAGTCACCTGTGGTGTGAATACAGAAGTAATTGACAGGTAAAAAAATATCCTTGCTTATACCCTAAGGCATGCCATTGTTTTGCTGTAAGAGCTCCAAGCAGATATACGGCCATTACATTTGAATTCAAGTGACATTCTCAGACATAAATGGTATCAATATGCTAAAGGAGCTACTAATTTGTAGAGCCACCTGGAAGAAAAAAAAAGAAAAGGAAATTTGAATCAACACACCCCTAGTGTTCCGCCTCCAGACTGAGGCAATGCCAGTTATCTTATATGCTATATATGTGTGAGGTATATATGTATATAAACATACATATAGGCATAGGATATTTAAAGCCCACTGCAACAAACTATCAAAAGATGTTTAAGCTCTGACACAGAAATGCTTCTGTAAATTAGAGATAAAGGACTTGATCTTTGCTGGTGAGAATTTACATAGATTCGTGGCAGTACATGCCAGCAGACTGTCTGTTCTAAAACCTTTAATACAATACACAAAGCTGGAAAAATCTTTGAGAACAATAAATCAAGCTTTTGATAGCCATCTAATTTCTCACCAGCAATGATTCTTTCTAGGCCAGGTTTTAATATCATTTATACCAAAACAAATTCAGAGCGACCTCATTAATTCCTCTATAATATTTATGCCTCAATAATTGTGGTTAGACTCGTGAATCTATTTACTGGCCTCTGGGACCAGATCTTTGACAGGTATAAATTGGTGTTGCTCCATGAAGCCAGCATAACTACGCTGATTTAAACAAGTTAATGATCCTGCCCACTATATTAACAGCTAGCAAATGGTGTTCTAAGGGCCGTCTAGACTTCTGGGCTACAGACATGACATGGACTTTTTACACTGATGAGGTTTCCTTTAAGGAAAGATAAATTAGTTACTGATCACTTTTCTCTTCAGAAATACCATAAGCATCACAGAAAAATCCTGAAGTGGGAAATATTAAGCCAGATTCCTGGAGAGAGCTATAACTTAAAGTCTTTAAATCATGTCAAATCTACTCCTCAGTTAACACTCATCTACTCAGGCAGAATAGGAAACAGGAAAAGAAAGTTCAGAAGGCCCTATTACATACCTGGCCTCAGAGACCTGAGCAAGGAAGCCAGGACTGAAAGCCAACCAGTGGTACCTGATCTAGAACTGATCCCTGGGGTCTTAGGAGGTGTTTTCTATTGCACAGCCAAGGTTAGGAAAATATGGGCAGCAAAGCTGGTGGAAGAAAGTTCAGTTCCTCTTGTCCCTCCCAATGTCAAAATACGTGTGTGGAAACTGCCTTCTTTTAACTGAGAGCCTGGAAAACCAGCCAGGCTCTGCAAACACAGTTCTCACAAGCAGAAGGAGGGAATCTGTGATGGAAATTAGCAATTCCCATCATGCTGCATAAGCCAGCAGAAAAGCCAGTGATGCTGCCATAGCTGCTTCCCAGAGCAAGGGTGAGCATTGCCCAACTCTGCAGGCTCAGGCAGGACTCTGAGCTAGTGAGGAGCACAAGCACTTAGAGGAATATCACCTTTTTCCATGTGCTCACATTTCTGATGAGATTCACAATCTGTGTGTCCAAATGTGAACCGAAGCTTCTGCTCAAGCCTCCAGGCCAAAATGTAGAATTACTGTGTGCATTAAAACAATACAGCCTTGTACTTCTGGTTCTTTGCTCAGCAGTATATCTGGCAAAACACGTACAATGAAACTCTAAGGTTTCCCTATTAGGTTCCTGATCCTTTGCTCACATTGTACGTGCTCCTTTTAGAGGACACTGCCGGGTAACTCTGATGCTCCTTGGGTTTGGGATCCATACTGCCTGTGGTATCAGGAGACAGGCACATCCAGCTGAGGAGAATGAGGACTGACAGCTGAAGAGCAGATGTGGCTGGCAGTACTGACATGGCACCTCTCCTTCTCCCAGCCCAGCATCATGCAAGGATTAAGCAACAGCACAAGTCCAGTATTTGAATTATTTCAGCTTGAATAATTTAGGACAGGATTTTCAAGGCCCTCTAAGGGTGAGATGCCCAATTCCCATTAAAATTAATTAAATAGAATTAATTTTAATGAGGATTGGGCATCCAAATCCCCTGGAAAGCTTTGAAAATGTAAGCCTCAATTGTTAGGTAGAAACCCAAGTAAGAAATTAGGCCTATTCATGTTCCCAAACAAGTCAAGGAGTTTCATACTGACGTCAACCATTTATTTTTTTCTTAAAATGCCTTTTTTTTTTAAAAAAAAAATCTTGGCTGGACTCAGTTAATATCAGGCATGACATTAGGTTTCTCATATAACCCATGCTGTCTTAGTTCCTTTCCTCTCAGGTCTAATCCTGCATTTATATTTTCCCTACTTTATAGAGGGAAAAGGAATGTGGCTGCATTTTACGGGGATTGCTTTACTTAGACTGCTTAGGAATAGTTATTTTTTGTACTGGATTGAAATGCCACTCCAAGTAACTTTCTCACCCCATGCTATACTTAATTTGAGTTTGTCCTTCATGATAGAAATGGTGAAGCTTTCCACCAATGTAAAATGCCATAGCTACCACAGACTCCAATCTCTGATCCCACGGGATCCATATCTGTTTACATCAGTGGAGGATCTGATCCTACAATTTTACAATTTACAATTTTACAATTTTACAATTGTGGTGTTCTGCTCCTTTAACACACTACATTATTCTGAACTACCAAGTCACTAAGAAAACCCTACAGGTGGAAGAAAAAGCTGCCTCAGGTGGAAAGAAGCCAAATTCTGTTTGATGCCAGCAGGGAGAGACAGTGTCTCTATGAGGCTGGTTACTGGGCTTGATGCTTCGGTCACTTGCTCTAGAGCAAATCAGAAGTGACTCCAATGAAAAACCTTAGTCTTCACCTATTTATTTATTTTTTCATAAAATGGCTTGGGGACAGAGACAATGTACATTGCAGCCATTGGTCCTCTTTCAGCGAGCATCAGGCTCCTCTGGTGGCTGTAATTCCTCTGTGTTTGCTGGGGTTACGCCTGATTTGCAGCATCCATGTGAGAAGGAAAATCAGCCCCAAAGCCACACTCAGATCAGAGATTTATCAGCCCCAAAGCCACACTCAGATCAGAGATTTATCTCCCACGACAATCAGAGAGGCAGGTCTCATGTTCCTCAGCCTCTGGAAAAAAGGAGTACTTGGACATAGCTCTTTACAGCTCACACCATCTCTGGTCCCGGTACTACCAGCTCCCTCACCCAGGCGCCCACTAACCCGAGCGGTTACGCTGCCACACCTCACCTAATTCCAAGGCATTTGTAAGCATAAGTAACTGGTATTTTCCGTGGAAGGATACCTTTTCTCTTGTATTAACGTGCATAAATGCAAAATAATAACACTTTATCTTTCTTTCTCTTGGATGTCATTGGTGTCTTAGTAAGTGGATGTATTGTAATATGTTAATGGACCTTAAAGTTTATAACCCTTCCTTTTTACATCATTACATCTTGTTTAAATTAATATATTTCAAACATCTTCCTCCTTTGTTTTATTCTTTCCATATTAGTAAAAAAACATCTTCGGCATCCAGTACGGCTTACATCCTTTTAACAATGCATCAGCTCAGATTAATGCATTGTAATGTCATTATTGATTCAGTTCTACATGGCCATTTTTCACGTTCTGTTGAAGACAAAAACAAACAAAAATACAATTCATTCCACACTGTCATCCCTTTGTCCTGACCAGAACAACTCGATCGTGTTGAAGAAGGCATGAACCATATCAATCAAGACATGAAGGAGGCCGAGAAAAATTTAAAAGATTTAGGGAAATGCTGTGGCCTTTTCATATGTCCTTGTAACAAGTAGGTACTGGGTACCGGCTCTGCTATGTGGTGTCCAGTTTTTTTGTCACAGTGAATGTCTGAAGTTTTTGTCTTTTTTTTCTTTGTCCTTTTCCATCTGCTTCATTCTGTGGGGATAAAATACTTGTGTTTAATCAGAACAACTGGAACGCATCGAAGAGGGAATGGACCAAATCAATAAGGACATGAAAGAAGCAGAAAAGAATTTGACGGACCTAGGAAAATTCTGTGGTCTTTGTGTCTGTCCATGTAACAAGTAGGTGCTGCCTGCCTCATCTCTTTGAGCACTTAAGGCTGATCCCAAAGGCCTTGTGAAGCTCATCCTTGCTAGGCACATGGACAGGATGAGCATGTGGCATGCAGAAAGAACGATTCTGGTTCAAATGCATTCATCTCATAGCATAGACAACTGACTGGGAATTACTGTAGATGCATTAAAATCAGGCATACTGCAGTGAAAGCTTCACTGTCGACACCTTTTAATGGTAAAAGTTTCAACATTTTACACAAAGTGTACTAAGTGGTTCCATTTTCCCATGAACAAAACCACTGGGGCTACTTTATTCCTGGAGGCCCTAGATTTTAAAACATATTTTCACAAACAAGTTTAAAAAACAACAACAGCAACAAAAATTGAAGCTCAAAAATGCAGAAGAGGCAATAATAAACATTACTCAAAATTATGGATGAAAACCATACTTCTTTTCATTGTTCAACACAAATTGTCCTTGATGAGAGCCTGATCGAGACATGACGTTTCACGATTGGAACCCAACTTGAAATGGTTTTCATCCTGCCAGACAACCAAATTTGAGAAAACCCAAACACCTCATGCCAAATTTCTCTCATTTGGGTAGCATGTACACTAAGCAGAAATGTTGAAATGCATCGAATTTGCTTGCATGCCATCACTCTTGAACGAAACCGTCCTCCAAGTAATGCAAAGCTTGTTTTAAGTGCCAAATGAAAATGTGATGTGCTGTTATGCGGGTGTAGGAAACAAGGGACAGAGTGGACTGACCAGAAGTCCTCGTGGAACAGCAAATCCAGCATGCAGTGAGTCAGCTACCACCTAGGTTTCAGTGAAACCATTTACACATGGTTGGTCAGGGACAACAGGGCAGAGTACAGTGGTCCTGCAGTATCACCCTCCCTTTCTGCGTGGCATGGAAACTTTGTTCACAGGTGATCCTACCATGACTATCAAGACCAAATGAAAGAGAGCAGTCATGCAGTTCGGTAGGAGTTTGGCCTGGAGTAGGAAGGGCAGGACTGGGCTTATCAGGCACCATTTCTTTTGAAGTGAATTCCCTTGGGACACAATGCAGATACTGCCTTAAATTTCAAAATCCATTTTGCTCCTGTGTACACAGCCACAAATACTTTGCTGGCATAAACATTTTGCCCAGAATATGCATACTACTGCCTGGTGTGCAGAATGGGAGAGGTGAGGAGGAATGGAAAGAGCTACGCACAGACCCAGCCCTGGTCAGAGGGCCTGCCTGCAGCCATATGAGCTCTGGCACAGGCTGCATCCTGCCCTCCCTCTGCACCAGAGCAGGAGGCTGACCAGGAGCAGAAGAGGTGCAGGTACAAGAGTGTGCAGCAGAAACTTTGACACTCCCACACTCTAAAAGCTGCTGCAGCTTAAAGAGGAGCAAACCAAGGCAGTTGGTTTGCTTCTCCTGGAGAAATCTAGCATATGCATAAACCAAAAGTTCTTCCTTGAAGCACAAAAAAAAAATCCCCATGCATTTTGCAGGATTATTTATTTATTTATTTATTTATTTATTTATTTTTGGAACAGATTTAATATTCTGTACTGTAGGAAAGGCTGAGCTGACAATCAGACCTGTGGTGTGGATGGGGTTAGCACCTGACACGTGGCCCTAAAGCATTTACCACTTCACAGCAATTGCAGCATCACAAAATCAGTAGGTGCAAGAACAGAAAAATACTGCTTGCATTCAACGTTCATTTTTAGAGGTGTCTCCTCCCCGCTTTTAGGCAGTATTCTGACCTTTGCAGACTGCAGCCAGATTTCATAAACTAGCACTGCTAATCAGTGAACATGTTTAGAAACTAAGTATGGATGACCAATGCTTTTAGTGACTGTTCCTTGAACCGTGCCAGGAACCAACTGGTATAAATAAGATGATATTCTGAGAAGTGGAGTGTAGGAGGGAGAGAAATCCATACAGCTCTGGGCATCACTATCACCATGATCCCCTAATGCTCTTCTGGCCAGTGGTAAATTAAATGTATATATTTCAAAAAGATTAACCATTTCATGGATAACTATATTCCACTACCTGTAAATACAACTCAGTGAACCATACCAAAATGTAAAGCCCAACCTTACGTTCTTAAAAAAAAACAGAATGCCCATGGCATGAAACTTTGTCCAGACTGCAGTCAAAGTACAACTGCTGCTGACCATGAGCAGGCCCAGACTTCACCTGTTTTAATTGGAAGTCCACAAGGAAACTGGGATTAAGCTCTGGGTGTATAAAATCTTATACTTCAAATGCAGAGATGTGTCACTTGGAGTTGTGCGGGTCGAAAGAGCAGACAAATATCTGTAAATGTGCATGCAGCAAGAGAACTACTTTCAGTCATTTCTAGAAATGCCAACATCAATGTGTAGTTTCAGAGAACTAAGAAAAAGGAAGCCAAGCATCCTATTTTTAACTCTTTACAAATAGTAATACGTAGTCAGCAACAGAACAGATGAATATTTGGGAAAGATCCTCTTTGCATCTGTATTTTAATTCTACATCAAAGCATGCAACACAACTTCAGGCTTAACAGATGCTGAGCTGCTTCAGGGGGCATGGAGAGAACATAACACCAGAGATGGGTTTGTTGTGTCCTTTCCCAAAGCCCCCAGAAGCATGTCAAGTAACTCCCCCCAGATCCAAGCCACAGGGCTGTTTATATGACTGAAGAACAGGGGAACCATGGGGACTGGCAGTTCCCAACAGCTTTGTTGGAAACTGCTCCACTTCTTGAATAAAACCAATAATTTATAGCTACAGACCCCAAACACTCACCCTCTCCTGTCACAGTGTTCGATCTTGTCTGACATCCCCAGTGACAGCAACCCTAAACATGCTGCACATGCTAATCTGCCACTGAAGGTATGCCTGGATTTTAATTTTCTGTCCACGGCAGCTCAGTCAAAAATGGCTCTCTGAAAGCTACTCTAACCGTCATAAATAATAAACGTGGTGACATGCTAGGCTATTTTAAAGTCCTGTGGTTTAAAGCTCCTGAAGGAAGTGATGATCCATTTTTGCCTGTGTCTTGCTTATTGTGAAGGCTGTTACTGCTGATGCATTAAGAGTATGATGAACTACTGGGGCAACTGTGCTTAGTGAGAATGCTTTACTTCTTATTCATGCCTGTAGCTGGTGCATGAAGAAAATGTAGAAAAATTTCCCTTTCTGATGCTAGATTGCTTGTATCTTTTCTTTTCTCCTGCACTCATTTCACTTCTGCCTATTTTACTTTCTGTCTCTGTGGACAAAGGTTTGTACATCAACTGTCGATGTATGATTACTATTTTCAAGTACCGATATATTATTTGAAAATCTAATGAACCCTATGAATTTTATGATAAAACCATCCCCAAACCACAGTGGAAAAGGTTAGTGGCTTTAAATGCCTATTATGCCACATAAATGTTAACAACAGCCAAAGCTCAATCTTCTGCATGGTAAATGTTAAAATCTAGCCAAATCCATTTTTCTCTAAGAGGGTGTGTTGCTGTGATGTGATGTACACACTATACTTGGCAGTTTTGTTTTTATGTCTGTCTGCCAGTACGTTCTCTGTGTTTGATGTCACAACATATGTGTCACTGAAATGAAATAATGTTTTCTAGTTATCTGTATTTCTTCTCTTCTTCTTTTTTTCTTTCCTTTTTTTTTTTTTTTTTTTTTTTTTTGGTCCTTTCTGGAAACCAAGTCAACATCTAAAAACCTGTCTGAAGTGTTGTAGACTTGACAATTGCAATTCACCCTATTGGAAACAAAACCTCTGACCATCACAGTTGCTGTGGCAGTAAAGTTGAAAAAAAATAAAATCTTTTTATTCAGGGTTATGATATATCGGTATACAATCAATGACCCTCTATCTGAAAACTCATTTGCTTGATTCAGCTTTTAGCTTGGAGAAGTAAAGAGTTTTGCATTTTTCCTTGTCCACTTGATGCTTTGTTACTCATCATCTTTTTTGCATAGGCTTAAATCAAGTGATGCTTACAAAAAAGCCTGGGGCAATAATCAGGATGGTGTTGTAGCCAGCCAGCCTGCACGTGTCGTAGATGAACGGGAGCAGATGGCCATCAGTGGTGGCTTTATCCGCAGGTGAGCCTTTTTCTGCACTGTTTTCCTCTCTGTTTTCCTATTCAGTGATATTTTTAGATTTCTTCCATATGCTTGTGAGTTCTGTGATGCTTGTTAACTCCTTCAGTGATGCTGGGTAATGCGTTGGAGCCAGTGTTTTCCACTGGGTGGTGGTTACTTAGATATAGGTCAACACCCACTAGGACAGGTGCTGAGGACCCACTGCATCCAGTGACTCCCCCCAGCCCTACTGGCACTTGAGATAGCGCAGAGGATGGTGACGTGCCATGAGTCCTGGATGTCAGAGTTTCAGCCCTAAGAATCAGAAGATGCTTGAAAAAGCAGCCCTAAACCATCCTGCTTGAGACTGACCAGATTTGGGCAATAATAAAATAGAAATAAACCTAGCTGCATACTGCACAGCAGCAATGTTAGGGTGCAGACTCTCACAGCTGGTCAGCCCTGTCTGCTGCACTCCAGCTCCCTGGAGGCAACAATGTACAGTTGTCAAATACCTCAGAATGAAGTGCCAGATAAATACTGGTTTATGATTACTGCCTCAAGATATGTGGTGCTCATTATCCATGCTTGCTATAAAATGTACCAAAGCATCCAGCACCTCTTCCTTTCTTTTCAAAAAGAGAAGAGCGTCAGGCTCTCTGCCAAAGCAGAGCCAAGCGCAGCACCTGAAGCACACTTTCTACCAGAGGTACATGGGTTTTGAGAAGGCCATTTCCCTGCTCATGACTATCCAGAAAACCTCACTGACCAGGGAACGATGACCCATTCCTCAGCTGCTGTAAAATCACAACCATGGGGAAATACCGACAGCTCAGTGGCAACCCCTGTGCATTCAAATGAAAGCCAGTTTGAAACACACAGCTATACTAATGGCAACCAAGCTGTAAACTTCCAGCAACATATAGGGACCCAGCAATAAGTACATACCGATTACAGTGTGTATAGAGCATGTATTTAGGTGACAATGCCATCAGCTGAATGGATAAAGGCATACCAGTAGGCAAAGCTTTGATCTCTGAAGATTAAGGACACGGATTAATAAGTAATTATCTTTCCAAAAACTATTATCCACTTATTTTTTTGGCTGCTGTGATAAAAGGAAATCAGTGTGATAGAAACAATGCTGTCATGCAATCTGGAGCGTGGGATGGAGTTGCCATTTAAGTTTGCTGGGTCTGCCAGTCACTTTTTTTTTTTTTACTTTCTGGATGGCAGCCCCATCGAACCAAAGGCTGGGACATGCTAACAGAACAGAAGTGAAGAAAAGTTATGCCATCCCATAATTCTCTCACGACCAGCTTGTAGAACACTCTGGGCTCCTCTATGAACACAAATTACACAAGAGGCTCAAAGTAGTGGTTTTCTGAGTGGGATCCATGGCCCTGCTTTTCCAAGTGCCAGTCACCACAAGCCTCTCCAGTCGCTGGAGCACTGAACTGTGCCCTGGCCCACGCACGAGTTTTTCTTTTAAGAAACAAGCAACTGTAAAAAGATGGGGCTAAGAGGAGAGAGAAAAATCCTTACTGAAGGCAAAAAATCTGAGAGAATCTGATTCTATCATCTACTGAAAATACATTTAATTAGACAGAACGTTGGGTCAGGATTTTCACCGCTGAGGCTGTCCTTGCCCAATATTTCAGTGAGCCCCAGTTCTGCGAGGAATCTATGGTATCCTGTGTAGGGCAATGCAGGGAGCTGGTACAGCTTTGATTCCATCATGCTCCGGCACTTCCATATGCTGTAATCACACACAGATCCACGTGAAGCATCCTTCCACTCTTCCACATCCTTTGAGAAGGACCATTGCTAGCAGAGAGGTGTTATAAGTGGAACAGAGAAGCACAGACAAAAACACATCTAGGAACAGAAAGAATGAGTAGTGACAAACTCAGACAATTAATCCCCGCATCCAAAAAATAAGCATGTGAAGGTTTTCAGGCTAGCTGCTTATTAATCCCTTTTCTTCAAAGCTGAGCATAGCAACATGCTCCACAGGTGACAAGCGAAGGAGGATGCAGAGGAGGTTCTGGGTGAATCAGACTTTTGGCGAAACTTCCTCTCTCTTTGCTTCAAATAATTGGTTTTTGTTCCCAGGGTAACAAATGATGCCCGGGAAAACGAAATGGATGAAAACCTCGAGCAGGTCAGCGGCATCATTGGCAACTTACGTCACATGGCCCTGGACATGGGCAACGAGATCGACACACAGAATCGCCAGATTGACAGGATCATGGAGAAGGTAAGAACTTAGAGAACCCCAGAAGGGCCTGTGGTTTCCTTTCTGCAAGCACAGGCAGTGCCCAAGAGGGGCAGAAGGTGTGTCTTCCAGCCTGCCCACACAGAGTAGTAGTTTTAATTCAGCTCGGAGGAGGACTGGGGATGGAAACAGCTCCTAGAGCTCCTTTTCCTTCTCCTTCCCTATCTTTGAGCCAAAGCAGAGCTTGCTGCTATGGATCTTCAGTAACTTTTCCTGAAGGTTGGGTTGAACCTGCACTGTTGGTTTTGCAAGACAACAGCTGGCGAGGAGACCTCTTCCAAATAAAGTCCCCTTCTGCAAGGGCTTTGGGAAAGGAAAAGTACCCTGAGTTGTACAGAACCATGGAGCTTGGACCCTGGCACTTCCTGGCAAGTTTTAAACCTTCCTGGACTTTACTTCCCTCATAAACTCCACAAGAGATTCAGAATAGGATCATCACTTGTTTAGAGGACCAGTCTCAAAAAGAGAATGGGGACGTATTAAGCAAGGCAGTATGGTAATGGTGCAGCCACCAGCTCTCTCAGTGTGCATACACATACTGGGAACCTACATGGGCCCAGTGAAATCCAAAAGTCTTTCTATCGTGAAATCACCATTTGAAAAGGCAGATAACACCGTGCCAGTGCCAGGCTGCACTGCAGATCTCTGAAGCAGATAGCAGCACCCTCCAAACCCGGCTGGGAACTCACTGCCATCCTCACATCCCGAGATCTGCAAGCCATCTGCATTCATGCTGGCAGAGCTCCAGGCACAGGCACAGCCAGGCTGAAGTGATATAAGAGGCTAGATCTTCATCTGGTGCAAAATCAATACAACACTTGATTTCAGCTGAGATTTACACAACCTGAGGATCTAACCCAAGGACTTACACGTGCTGCTTAGACTTAATGCTGACTTTAAGGGGTAGAGCTTTTACTCCTGAGCCCTCTGACATGTGCGAACCTTCTTTCATGTCAATTAATTATATCAGAGCCTAGCACACCACCAAAAAATTACAGAAAATATTGCAGCCAGGGATTCACTCAGATAACTTTCCTTGCTGGGGTTTGATACCAAAGAGAATTGGGTGAAGTACAAGTTGTCTTAAAGGCAGGAAACTCATCTCACACAGCACAGAAGAGTACACAGCTTTGTGTATGCATGAATGCAGCCGTCCTGACAAGGATTCTCCTATCAATTCGTGCTTGTAAACATCTCAATACTGAAATCACTGACCAGGCCCTTTGTGGTCCCCCACATGAAGCACGTGGGCCCAATCTGTAGGCAGTGCATGCTGAGAGCAGCTGGCTAACAGAGGGACTGGTCTTCCACATCTGTGTGGCGTTCCTGCAGCATCGGGTGTACAGCATTTCATGCAGCCATGGGGAAACTGCAAGCTCTTGCCATTTGTTAAATTGAAGACCAGTGACACAGTTCTGAAAGGTGGGCTCGCAGTGTGCACAGAGCAGTCATCATGAAAGCAGCACAAAAACCGAGTCTTCAGTCTCGGTGAAAATATGCCAAATTTCTCTGAGTAAGGACACATGGCCTGAGCAGTAATGAGATACTAGAAAAAGAAACACAGTTAGGAAAACCTCCTATAAAAGACAGGAATGACTGGTATCTGGGGAATACTGAGGCGACAAGTGCATACACATCCACTTTGCAGTGCGATATGGTGGAAGGCAATAGGGCATTGGTGGAGCTGCTTCCTTTTTCTGACCAACTGGAGCACTGTGCTTTTCATCAGCCGTGATCATTAGAAAGACATGGGGCTGGCACACATTGTAAACGCCGGGGTACATCACAAAGCTAGCCCAAATACCTCTAAAGCACTTATGTTAAACTGATGCATGCATCCAAACCAGAGCAATCTCATAACACAGAGAGTAATCTGATCTATCCAAGGTAATTGGGGGGACGCAATAAATAAAAGGCTTTATCCTTCCCTCAGATCAGAGGGAAAAAGACAAAAACTAAAACAATTATGTGGTAAGTAGGTCAAATGGGCCAGATGTCATCACCAGAAGATACCCTGGCCCTAAAATGAGCCACTATTGGGAGGCTGGGAGGAAAGCAGAAGAGGCTGAGAATATTTTGTCTTGACCCAGGTGGGAAGGTCTGGGCAAGGACTCCCATCGACTTGGATGAAACATCATCCAGTTTCATCAATACTTTTTAATCAATGTGCATGCATTTCATGACAAACTTAACTGCTTCTGCACCATTAAGCTATTTTTTGGATAGTCTTTTGGCAAAAGCACATGAAGCTATTCCGTGATAGACAAGGTCAAATTCATAGCTAAAATAAAGGACTGTGGTTCATAATGAGTAGTTATGCTGATTTATGCTTGCTGAGGATCTGGCACATGCTGTCGTACTAAAAATACACATCTACATAGCATTTGCCAGATCAATTATGGAGAAAAGCCCAAGATACTTAAGAATGATTTATTGCACATCAGTATAACCATTTTTAAAAGGTTTTGAAATGTATGTGGGAAAGTTGCTTCACCATTCTGCCTTGGCAAATTGGAGATTTAAAATAAATCTGTACAATTTGGATACACCCCAGAGAAGGGGGAATAACAATAAAAGTTTTAAAAAATGAAGACATCAAACCACAGAAAAGAGCTTGCTGTTTGATGTCACGCTTTTAAAGCAGTAACACAACTCTCACCTTTCCCACAGGTCTGATTTCAAACACTGAAAGCATTTTCTGGCTAGTCCCTCTGCTAGCATACATTGGCATAGCAACATGGGCTTGAGGGGAGCTTTGCCAGTTTTTGTCAGCTGCAGCAATGTTTTTGTCTCCAAAACTAACTTCTGCAGAGCAACAGAAAGCCCCGGTGAAAGGCTCTGCCCACCAAGGTGGTGCTGCTTCATTAGCGGCACTGTTTAAGCATGGGAAGTGTTATACAAGGAAGACAGCTAAATTAACAGTTCAGCCCACACTGGACTAAATTCCAGTTTGATTCTTTCAAATAATGGTAGAATCCCAAATGGTGATAGACTCCCTTCCTTTGCTTAATCCCTGTCTGTGCTGCTGCCCAGTGAGAGGTTACTGTTTTGCAACTACGCTGGTGAGCTTTTTGTTGAGAGAAAGGAGTAATGGCACCTCTCCTACCTATTCCTTTCTTGTCACGTGTGTAACCAAGAGATCCAGACGGAGCCCATGTCCACTGAATCTAAGTCTTACAGAGCACTGGAAGCTTTTCGCTGGTGAAGTCCACATGGCATATCATCAGTTTTCATGCCATCACCCAACACTGTTAATGGTGCAAGCAATCAGCACCAGCTACAGAGCTGGCAAGGTGTTTAAGAGAGTTCAGTGAGGCTAAATACAATCACAAAAGCTCTGCTCGAAGGCTACCTGAAGCGTCACAAAACCAGGCTCACCTGTATTTTCCATTTGGGTCCCTAATACCATTGTAACAACAGTTCTCTGGTTCTTTTTCCTTTTCTTTTCTTTTCTTTTCTTTTCTTTTCTTTTCTTTTCTTTTCTTTTCTTTTCTTTTCTTTTCCTTTCCTTTCTTTCCTTTTTTCTTTTCTTTTCTTTTTTTTTCTTTCTTTTCTTTTCTTTTCTTTTCTTTTCTTTTCTTTTCTTTTCTTTTCTTTTCTTTTCTTTTCTTTTCTTTTCTTTTCTTTTCTTTTCTCTTTTCTCTTTTCTTTTCTTTTCTTTTCTTTTCTTTTC